>NC_059539.1:0-303030 GCF_905220415.1 Colias croceus | reverse complement strand
TGTGTCAAAGCTAAAATAACAAATGTATAACCAAAAATTTTCTAAATCCAAAGGACCTAGCTAAATAGCTAAAATCCTTACCAGTCTAACCGCAGAGTTTTGACTAATTCCATCCGGCAGGCTACAGTTACAGGAACACAGGTATATCGCCACAAACAGGCATTATGCAGAAGTGTACGCGGCTTATGTACATTGATCTCTGGAGGCACGTAGTGGAACGCATTATGCAATATAGATGCAAGTTGATTCACATTGTGGTATGAATCGACCAGTCCTATACAAATACATGTGGTATAGATAATCTTGAGTATTGAATATCTTTGTACATGTTTCATATTAAAATGAATTCCAATCACATACAATTCAAATAATATTTAATAAGTAATCAATTATTAAATAATTAGCAAAATTTTATTTTTATAAAAGAAAAAAACTTTTGAGGGCAGTACACAATAGACTAATAATTTTCTTCTCGAACGTTTAAGAAAGTTTCTAATGGCTCAAGACGAAACTTATCAAAGTATTAACAACTATGTGTAAGTTGGTGGTTGCCCCGCGACGAAAAGGCTTTTCCGAGCGAAATAATATACTAAGGTCTGTTTACACTATCGATTGCTAGACCAACAATTATTCTACTATCATTATCTGGCTACGATCGTAAGTTTTGTACGGGAAATAAAAGCACAATATGTAATTATCTAGATGATCTGCTGACCCAGCCGCCAAATATGTTTTTTGCTGAAATAATTATTCTTCGTAGAAGTATAAAATTTTATTAATTTCATGAATTTTCTGCCATAAAAGCTTAAAGCGAGCATTCGTCAGCAGACTTCATTCAATATATTCATTACACTACTTCAAATATATACAAAAACAAATACCACCTACTATCATAACTACTTGTCCAGTAATATAGGAACGAAACTTATATCAACAGTAGAAATTACAACAAGCACTGTATCAAACTAGCTATATACCTGCTATACATTAGGCGTTTCTCATCTCAATTACCGTGCACTACTCTCGCCAATTACGTAATATTATTTAGTTGCTCCATTACTGCATGCGCCGTCCACTGACGTATTATTATGAGCTATACGAGCCACTGTTTCGACATTAACTCAATGACTCGACGCTCTGCGACATACGCAGAGCTTGGTTACCATGTGTTCGGTATTTGTGGGACGCATTTGTAGCCTTGCTCTACGATGGATTACTAGAACTAGTAATAGTTATTAGTTTTCGATTATAGTTGTGGTTACACTGAAAACAATGGTTTTTAATTATGAGGTTTCAACCGCCTGGTAATTAACTTTAACGTTTACAATGTGATACGAAAACTTACGTGTTTAAAAGTATTTTTTCATAATTATTAAACATTTATCACCTGAAAAATTTAAAATATAGGTATAATTTCACGGTGGCAAAAAAATTAGCTCTGCTTGATCAACAGCATTAGGATGTCAATGTCATACCTTTGTCCCAGATACAGGTGATAATTGGTCGCCCCACTCATAACCATCGCAACACGAACAAAGGTGTAACAATAAGATTATTATCAAGCACTATCACAATGGCTCATTGTAAGATAATACGCGTTTGTGAAAGAAAAGGATCAGCCTACGTGTAAACAGTGCGTAATGAGATGTTATTATTAATACAACTCTTTTGTTTTCATTGTTTGTTTTATTTTTTGTAGCAACTTTAATAAATTTAGCAAGATATCTTTATATAATCCTTTGATAATATAAAGCTGATTAATACGGTATTGGATTTCTATACACTAGCTGTGCCCCGCGATTTACCCACATTGCACTACTTCTTCCTTGATAAATGATCAATCTAATACTGAAAGAATTTTTCGAATAATCTGAAACATAGTTCCTGAGATTAGAGCGTTCAACAAAACAAACAAACTCTTCTTATTTATAGTTTCTTTAGAGTCTCTTATTTCATCGTAATATTTCGTTACTTAATTTTATATTATATTTCTAACAATATTCACCGTTTCGATCCGTAAACACACATTTTATTTTCAAGTCGTGTCTCTGACCAAACATTCTTTGAGATTTTTGCAATTATTGCAACGTTATTGTTAAACGCTACGTTATACTAATATCGTGTATTTCGATGTCCCTTTTTATGTTTGTTATCCCATATTTCATTTCGTAGGTAAAGTCATCTGTTACACAATATCGCACATGTTTTTGAGTGACATTTGTCATTTTGCCCGGTTTATCATTTTGTTTACAATTGTATACATATTGTGTTTCACTCGTAATTTTCGTAGGTACAGGTGATAATTTTATCTCGTATAATTTAGCTTATAGCCTTAGATTTCACTAGCCAAGCATGTCCCATTATAAATGTTCCAAGTCTGTAAATTGATAAAGAAGGAATTCTGCTTCAAGTAAATAAATTTCTTTTCTATATACTACAGCGTAAGATTTAAAAAGTGCTTTTAATCATAAAATTTACATTATAATGTAATGTAAATTTTATTTACATTATATTTTATTGTTTGCAGAGAATGTTTATGTAGACGAGAATTATAAAGTTAAATGATAAAAGCTGCTATCGAATCTAGAGATGAGAAGACCTCTACGATAGTAAAAATAAGTAATAAAAAACTTTATTAAGGACAGTTTAACTAAGTAAATCTACTATTAAATCACATCATAAACGAAGACGGTGACGTAAACAAAGAAGCCAAAATGATTGTTCTTTGAATTTTTCTTTCCGGAAATCCGCGATTTTCTCCTCAATTTCGCGTAACTCTAAAACACGCATGTAGGCCATTTGCAAACGGTTACGCCATTGCAATAAATTAATAACGCCAACAAAAGGCCATTCACGCCTGTTTTTATTGCCTGCTCGTGTGATTTTTTATTTTTAAATGAGCTTGTGCATATTTGACATTTGTTGAATCAGTAAAAGCGAATTATTGTAACTGCTTTTTTATTTTATTTCACGTTCTAAAGGTACACCTTACGGCTGAATTCTCATTTTTTATTCTTCTTTAGTTTGTTAATAAAGGCTTATAATATCTTTTTATAAAAATAAAGGAAAAAATCACAATAGGACGCACTGCTCTCACAATATAAGATGAAGGCATATTGTAAGGCTTCGTAATCGTTTGCATTCACAATACATTGTACTTGTATCATGTAATGTACGTTATATTGTAAATAGAATAAAATCTTACGCTCCAGCAACTAACATAGCGGCAAGAAAAGTAATTTAACAAAGTTGGAAACTTTTGTTCGCTTTACGTCACGATTTAAATGCAAAATACACTGTATAGTGTATACGCTTAAATTCAACAGAAGTAGGCAAGAGGAGTGTATTAAAACTGGACTTTGATTTCGCACGAGTAACATTATATATTTATACTGAGTGTTCAAATGTATTAGTATCCTGCTGAGGTAGGGTTTTTACTTTCTTACCCTTTAATTATAAAAAAAATAGTAATTCTTATAGCTTTATCTATTATCTATCAGATGATAAATTAGTTCCTATGAATATTGCAAATTAAATTATTAAGTATTCAAGGCGTAGGTTGTCATGGTGTGGGCTGTTTGCGTTGACTGGAGCGGAATTAAATATTCCGACTTTATACTATTGCTGTAACACTTATTGAAGGGTTATATAAATAATTTAGAAACAAATATCATAATATTATAATTTGTTCTCAAGTGGCATTAGGAACGGCTTGCATTTTGATTAACAATAATTTATAGGTATCACTACATTCTTATCTTCTTGGACGTTGCAGCTTATTTATCTCGAAGCCACTATACTTAAAAAGTTAAATAAAACAAGATCCTTTACCCGATTCCTTATAGACTACACGGACATTTTCGGACCGCAACTTGTCTTTTTGCTCAACCGCTTAAAGCAGAACATTTGTCCCTCAATAACGGGTAACGCGCTGTCCCTGTATGGGTCCCCCGGGGGCACGGGGCCACTATCTTTGCATTAATGTGTAATGTTTTTCATTACATCCAACGGTTGTTTTGGGAACCAGCGATGGTACCTACTGTGATCAACTATTTATAGTCAATTATTAAAGATTGCTACGTTTTCTGGAGCGTTATTTGTAGAGTATTTTTGTGCAATATGAATGAGTATGAAACTATATTTTACGTACATCTTGCCTCATTCATTTTAACAACATTTATTTTTATTTTTAACTATAATATCAATGTCTTGAGTACAGACAGCTACATTGCAATGAATTTTAAAGTTAGTCTAAAAAAGTATTAAATTTAAATATGAGAAGTAAATATAACTTGATTTACTTCTATAAAATTAAAACAAGTAAACTCGTTCTGTTCGGCCGTATAGTTTCATTACAAACTGCTACGTATGGCCTACGTAAATGCTACGTTGAGAAAGCTGCTACGTCTGCGCGTAGCATCTTCATAGGTCGTCGAATGAGATTGATTTCCTATTTGCTTTCATTGCAACCTATAACTTCCGAGTACTAAATTAGTTTATTCATTTTTTAGAATGTTTAAAAGAATTTAAGACTGTAGATAGATTTTTTATTTGTGTTAAAAGTAGGTCTTTAATCATGCTTTTAAGTTTCAACCATAGATTAATAATTTACAAAATCTATTCATTCTAATACGAATTATATTATTAGATAGTTTAAAAAATAAAATAGTAATTAGCAGATGCAGTATGCCCTTCACATAGTTCAGACTTTAAGCCGCACTTAGCAACCCTAAAGTAAATAAAAGTTCAGCTTTCAATTTGGTAGAAGAGGGTTGAATGAGGGTTGGCTCGGGTAAATTTGTGCGTTCTTGCCACAGATAATGTATTCATCTAGATACAGATCTAAAATCTAAGTTTGTATAACAGTGTCCTTGTTGTAAGTGACGTGTTAACAAGCACTTAATATTAATCTGTGAAATGTTCTCATAATCAAAACTAATAAAATTCTGTTTAAACTCAAAAGGTGATTAAATGAAATTTAGCCAGTAGTTCTTTAATACTTAGAGTGGCCGTCCAAATCTTATTTGGTGCCATAATTTTCACGTTTGTGTATTATTTATAAAAATAGCATAACTTTATGTTTTATAGCAGACCAACCTGTAAAACTCTTATGTACTGTTATTTGCATTGACACGTGCAGTGTATGACACACGTATCGTTAGATCGTTAAAATTTCATCACATTCAAAAACACAAACACATCTATAAGTGAATAGTCTACAAAATATGAAAATGTATCATTTATTTTATCTGGTTATATCTAGTCTGTAATCTTGGGTCAAAATAGACGTAATTAAACCAAGTGCCGACCAAACCGCAGTTTGAGCTAAATCAGCAGACCTTACTAAATCTGTAAGCGTGTTAGAAATTATAATTCATTTCATTTCCAATAGATTTGCATCATAAGCACTTGATGGCGGTTACCATATCGAGAAAATGTTAGTTTGAAGCTGTTTGAAGTAAAAATATTATTTCTCAATTCTAATAAATTTAAAATAAATAATAGTTATTCAAACATAAATAGCAATCAATTATGTATAGAAATTATAATTTACTTCAAATGAAGCTCTGAAATAATCCCCGTTTTTTTGTAAATGTCGGTAATATAGAGAAAGGCTGCTTGTACCCACTTATTTATATTACTTTAATATAACGTAAAATAATATATGAATACATTACACAATATTACGCTTATCTACTCATAAAAATGCACATAAAGTACGAAACCAATATTAAATGATAAACCCTTAAATTATTCACAAAGCGCTCTCACAAAACGCCATATTCAGTGTATTTTTTCAGGAAAAAGTACGCATATTGTACAAAACCGCGGTGCATATTTCGCTCACTTGATACATTGTTAAAAAATTCAATATTCAAGGCTACAAAATTAAATTTTCGTAATATTTTACATTACGCCGACCTCCGCCCGCGCTTTAAACATTTTCTTGTGAACTCTTTTTTAAAATATTGCTGTTGTTCGACTTCTGAATTACTCGTGAAATGTGATACCTGTGTATTCTGTTTAGTGCTTCTAAGTTACCGAGCAGAGTTTAGTATAGGAATGTTTGGAGACATGATATTTGAATTATTTTCATAGAAGCTGTATATGACTTTGTTGATATAGAAATTATACAATAAATGTACTACAAATGTTTGGGCGGATCGATCAATCCTATCCTATCTATCCTATATATCTATCCTATCTATATTATATCAACAAATTTTAATAACTAAGAACCCGTAATCACAGACACAATAGAAAATCTATTGTGTCGTGGACCGATCTGACCGCTTGGGGCTCGATGGTTAAAAAAATACTATCGTTAATGACGTTGGAAAGTATCTCTAAATATAAACATATAAAAATACTTCACATAAAATGAAATATACTTCTAGAAAATTATCTCCTTTGTACACGTAGAAAATTTCATTGAAAGTACAATGACCGACTCGTGTTAGCGAAGAACGTAGCGCACGCTAAAATATATTTGTAAACCACCATTTGCAATTGGACAAAAGATGAATGCGCCGTAATATTGCTTTGAAAAAGTAATCTGCGGAACGAATTACTGTGGCTTTGAACGTGATTCGAAACCTTGAACTATCTCTTGAATTAAACCCAGTATTAACGTTAGCTAGCTAGTCTAGATTGCCTGGCTTTAGATAGTCTGCCTGGTAATGATTTCATAACATCGAACCACCTGAATTAACATCAGCTGACAGTAAATTGAATTGAAATTAGTAATTTACTGTAAATAAGATTAATTGTCGAGAATTACCGCAAGTGATTACATACATTAATAGAATATTGTATGAGGAAATTAGAGCCATGCAGAATTTACTAAATTTTAACGCTGATATGTACAAATCTGATTACTCGAACTCATTTTTAAGTAGTAGTTAAATTATATTTAAAAAAAATTAAGAGAAATAAACTTAATTCTGCAAATATTTCGAAGCAAATTTTCCCCCAGTTTTTTAAAAACACGTCTCTCCCTATATAAAAGTTTTCATGTGTTTTTTAACGATTCTCCAATTATAAAAGTCTCTGTGTCAAATGCGGGGCAATACTGCACGAGTTTCTGCAAATATTTTATTAAAACAGCTTTGCTGTCGACAGACCTTGACTTATTTATGGACCCTCAGACTGCTGTGTTCTACACTTATTTGTTGACCCTCTAGCGCAATATTTATGTATTTATTATTATTTTATTACTATATTATCATTACATAGTTATATCATCAGAATTGTTTGTCTATAAATATCTATTAAATACTGATACGCAAAGAAAACAAATATAACAATATTACTCAATTCAAACAATAAATATAGGTATTTACACTTATGTTCATATATATATATACTCAAACACATAACTCACATTTCGGCAGTCGCGTAAATTCCCAAAATTCTTTCACAGCGGGCCTTAGACAAACGTACGTAACACCATGGAATAGAAACTGCTAACGCTAATTATTGACATAAGCTCATGACATTTTGGTAATGGTTCGATCACACTACCAACGACGCAGACGACCACGACCAAAGTTCCAATCTTGCCGAAATTTGTTCAAAATCAATATTAAAATCTCCCGTCATTCTGGTACTCAGGAATAAAAAAATTCGAGGTCAATTAATAAAAAGAAATAGGGTTTTTTGCGATTTTCGCCGAGACGGTAAGTTTATCATACAATCACCTGAACCAAAATTGTATATAATCTAATTATCTATAAAAAAGGTTAAATACATTTTTTTCTAGGAGCCACCGTTTCTATGAAAAACCTGTTTGTTTATCCATTGATCTCAATTTTTTTTTTCCAAACACCAATACGACAGGAAATTCTTAAATTTCATTTTTAATTGTGTTTTGCACAATTTTATTTAATTGCGACTGGATGAAAATTTTGTCCGTGGTCGTCGTTGTCGTTGGTAGTAGGGTGACCGAATCCTTATGCAAAACATCATACGCTTATGTCAATTTCTATCGATAGCGTATTCTATTCCTTGGCGTTTTGCCGTTTGGCTAAGGCCCCTGGTAGCGCAATAACTCGCGAGTCGCGAAACTTCAAGCGAACATTACCGAAATTTTAATAAACCTTTGTAATGCAGCTTTGTATACATGTTTAATACCTCTGCATTGTACGCCTTTGCCCGTTGCACCTGTATCAGTAGAATCAATTTCTATTACCCTGTTTGTATGCAAAATGTAATACATCTAGCTGTTCAGCATTTTCCTTAGACATATTGTTCTGTTGTGTTTCGCATGTAGAGCGTTGTATTACGGCCATATTGGTTTATATTTTAATGGTTTTAACGTCTACGTTACGGGGATTGTTTATTTAATACCTAGCTTATTCATATTTTGTTAATAAATACGCAAAAACATGTAAAATCTACTTAACGATTTACTCTATAGAGTTTTATAATACATAAACATAAATATATACTAATAAGTAATAAGAAAAAAAAAAATATAAAGACTAATTGCAAATGCATTTCACACAGTCGTATAACAGAAAAAAAAATCAATGAAGATATTCAATTTCAAAAAGGATTTTAAAATTGGATATCTTCAAACATCAGCCAACTACTTGAAATTCTAAGTACCTGCTTCTAGTTGAATTCAAGATATCTCCAACCTATTTCTTTGCACCTCTCGACCCTTCTGCTAATTCCCAATCCATCTTAGGTACGATTAATCTCCATTAACTAATATTCTATTCAATTCTAAACATGGAAGGCATTGTTCAATTTGGGTTATTCGTGGAATATTAATTATATAAAGGGGTTGTAGGTCGCGGTAGGTTTTTAAATGAAGTAGCAGCGACTTAAATCGCTGTGTACAAGAAGCCTAATCTAACCGCCGCGCTGGTGGTTTTTGTTAAACGAAACTTTCAGACGGTTATTTATCTGACGTTAAGAAATGTTGTTTTTCAATATACGTAAAGGACGATCGTCTGTCGATTTGTGACGTTTTTTGTCAAAACGTTGAAGCAATTTTAATCAAATTTCGGATTTCTATACATAGAATATAATATAAAAGGATATAGGCTTTTTATCGTGATCTTGACAAGGGTGAAGCAGGGAAATTTTATATTGGGAACATATATTGAAGATTAACCGTAAAACCAAGTCAATCGTAAAACATAAAATATTATAATGTTCTACAAAGGTAAAATAAATCAATATTTGATTTGTTGTTGTTTGCGGTCTATTTCTAGAAAGTTCCACATATGAAGTTGTAACGCCGAGTTGAAATACCTATTTGTCACCGTGCGAGGTGTCAAACACGTTCATTTGAAATTCTGTTCAATGGTGTAAATATTAAAAAGAGAGGCGTAATCATTATTATAGGCACCACGATAAAATTTAAGTTGTTAATATAATAATAAAATCATAAAAACATAATTTATTTGAACCTTGTAAAGTGTAAAACAAAAAATATAGTGAACTACCATCAGATATTTTAAAACCACTAGCTATTAACTATTAAAAGTATAAAAAATTACTTATTTTTCATCAAAAATATCCAAGTTTATTCAAAAAGTCTATAAATGTAGTTTTATACAAAATGACTGCATTCCGTCGCTAGTCCATACATTTCCTTACACCACTTAAATGTTTCCAAACCAGCGCAGAAATTAATTCACAATTCAAGTTTTATTATGACGCAAAGGCTTGAGGTGATATTAAAATTTTAATATCTCTTTACAGGTAATAATTTCTCGTCTAACTGTTACAAATTAAAGTCCGTATTTAAGTGAAAACGAAATACGAGCATGAAGAATAAGATACAATGCAATGTTATTGAAATAGAAATAAATAAAAAATAATTATTATTTCTCACGGGATCGGGGTGAGAGCTTTACTATTAATTAATACATTGTGAGAAGTTTCATCTGAACGAGCAATATACTATTAAATCTTAAAGAGAATATGTAATTTATTATAGGAAATGATAAACTACAATTTCTTCGAACATTAATTATATTTTCTTTTACTATCATTAAAGTTTCCTATTCGATCAGATTTTTTATAAAGGGCTTAAATGCAAAAATTGTTTACAGTTGTCTAGTTTGAGAGCTAAAACAAGCACAGTTTATCATTGCACATGTCGTAGGATCTGAATTTTGTTGCTAATATGTCTATAAAGTTTAATATAAATTAATATTAAACACATACATTTTTACAAGAATCGTGTCAAGATCTAACTGTAGTACTTACATACTAATAGTTCTGTGTTGACCTCAAAATCTACTGACCATTACTAGTGATTTAAATAACTTTTTACTTATGTAAAGCAAAGTTAAACAGTGATTTATATTAGGAGTAGTATTTTCTCATAAATTCATGCTAGGTTCGAACAATTTATGCGAGTTATATCCGAGGAGTTATTTTAAATACAAAAGTTTTAAATAAGTATTACGATTTCTTCAAGTATGTGTTCATATATACATGTAAACACAGCTCCGAATATCCCTACATGTTCACTGTTGGAAGTAAGGCGTGTTTTGCTTTCATCAGCGGTAATTCTGTCAACACTATCATAGCATCCATGCAACGTATTCACCATAACTTAAGAATTGCGTCCCCAAAACACGTGACACATGCACTGCAAAAACCATTTCCACCCGCGCGTAGTTTTATTCAGCATAAATCTGCCAATCCCTGCGAAGATTGTAAAACGAAAATCGAAATGATTCTGTCAACAGCTGCTATTTGAGATGCAAATACCGGCGTAGCGGAGTGTTTTCGCGAAAAATACTCCCAGCGGAGCCGGGACATGTTGCCATGTATTATGGTAATATTAAACACACTCCAGAGTTTTAATTTGAAAGGCTTTGAGAGCGCCGAGAACTTCGCTCCTCCTGGGATCCCGGAACTCAACCCCGGAATGCGACTAATTAAAACACGAATACGCGATCTTCTATTGTTTTTTTAACAAACCCGCCGCGCGGCTTGATTGCAGGATTGTCGGAATTTTAAGTTCTACATTTTGCATATTAATTAAATTACGTGTATAGATATGGTTCAAAGATACTTTAGACCTTTTAAGCTGAAAATTTTATTCATTCAAAAAATCTCTAGCAGTTGTCCTTTCCGTTTTCTTAATGTCTTTTGCAGTTTAAAGCTTATAGATGACCTTTATCGAGTGAAGAGTTTATTGAGTAGTGTAATGTAGTACTAAAATTGCCGATTTTAAATCTAAAATCATATATTTTTTTAAGACTCCCACTGAATTTCAGGACCTAACTAGTTCATATTCCGATAGTACTTTTTTCTTGGCGCAATATGAACTTCATAATTGAGGATAAAATAATTAAATAAGATTAATAGTGAAATACTAACCTTTAACCAACAAGACTGCTTTTGTAAACACGCACTCGTTTTGAATCCAGCCCCTGGTGGAGAGGATAAATCATTGGTCACTGCACGAGTGAGCCGCAGTACATTTTAACTTTTCATTTGGATTTGTTACCATGGAAATATTCGTTTTAGTAGTTGCTGTCAGGTATCGGCTGTTAGTTTTTATTTTATTGTGATTGTTATTAATTGCTATTTTACGTTTACATAAAAATCGGTAGGTATGATGCGTGTGTTAAAGTTAAACCGCTAAAAATATTTACTGACTAATACAAATAGAAAGATTAGCTTTGTATTTGGTTGTAGAGACAGGTAGATTATTATTAGCACATAATCAATAATCATTTATGCAATATTATAATGCAAATCACAAAGACATAATTACTGCGTAATAACCTGCAGCGAGTGTTGAACATCGTAAAATAATTTACCTGCATAATTTTTACTACACTAATTTATTGTATGATTAACATTTATAAATGTATTCGCTAACCTGAATGAGTAAATAAATCTTCGGGTTTCTTTACCAATAGCGTTGAAATGTAAAGAGATTTTTCTGAACCCGACTCGAAATGTATAATTTATTTTAAATCGGAGCCAAATGTTTATTATGCAGAACATCGTTTAATCTTCGATTTGTTTTAAAATTTCACGAAGCTCGGGCCGGAGATATTCCTCAACCCTTTCCTGCTGTTTATCTTGCGAGAAATGTTTTTATTTTTAATTCAAGCTTCATTGTTCGGTGGCCTTTGTTCAGGAATCACGTAGACTGGTGTTGTGTAATTACATTGTAATCGTCTTTTGTTTCGCCGCAGCATCCGCAGCTACATCTCAGTGGAACTGTTGCGATATTATTACGAGTGGCCAGAGGATTAGTTAATATTAAATAAGGCTAGAGGGAAATATGAGTAGGGGTTTTCTTTGTTTTTGTATAATGGAAGTAGGAACTAGGAGTATTATGTTGTATAAGATACTAAGACATTCATGTAGTAATGATTAGTGAGTATTGATGTGGTAGAGATTAATTAGCTTCAGATGTGATACTTTGCTCGCTCTGCAAAAAAGGAAAGGTAGTAATTCGCTAAAATCACTCTTATTTCCATCGAAAAATAACTATGAGTATAAATTTTATGTTTAAGAGAAATATAAAAATACCCGCATTTAACTAAATAACGTACCTCACAATAGGCTGGTTTCACACAGTAACAATACGTCAATAGAGTCGGAACGGTTCTGAGTTGATTGATCGAGCTATTAATGCCAGCCTTTGATTTTAATCACTAACAAACTTTGCCAAGTTTTAGTGGATATAAAGCTGTGGCTACAATTGAGACAAACTAAATATTTTAGTGCTTTTGAATCGTCATTTTCATATATATGATTATAAAAATTATTCATATAGGTTATTGTTGTTTTGAGGTTATAAAATTCTCCCCGTTTTCCATGCTTGCTAATAACTAGATCTGTTAAGTGTGAAAAACGTCGATAAGAAATAATTTAGTGACTAAATCACACTTTAAACTGTTTTATATTTATTATCATGCTAAACATTTATTTAAATTTTGCAGAATCTAAATCGAACATAAGGCGGGAAAAGAAACCTGCGTCTATCATCTGTCGTCTATCACCTTCCGTCGCGACGACCTCTAACAGACTTTATTTATCTACTATATAAAATCTCCACGTTAATTACTCTCTCAAGTCTGTTACCAGCTTTGGCCAATCAATTGTATTAATTGTCACTTTCCCGTCGCCGACGTTCGAGAATTGATCTTGTTTGCTGCCGCTCTGTTCATCTTGTAATATTGTTTCCTCATTGAAGATGCCCTTTTTGGGGATTATTCATTATTCGTTAGATACATATAAGCTTTTTAACACGCTTTGTTAAGTTCACCTGTACGTGTACAATTATTTATGACGACAATAATATCATGCGTTTTATAGTTATTTTTTATTTATTTATTATTATTGTATTTATGTGTAGGTACATCTGCGTAGATGGTCAAAATACCATTACACACAAAATACCAAAATACGACTAGGAGTAAACATTTCTTTTGTAAGTTTTTTTAATTGTGAATATTTATTATTCAAGTAGAAGTGAAAACAAGGCCAAAAGCTTAATAATTTAATTATTTTATTAATACTCATTAATATTTGTTCAGCCGTTCTTGAGTTGTGAATTTTGTCACTAAGATCTCGTGCAAAGAAGCTACTTAATATTTGTTGTTATTTCGTGGACAATATGTTTCAGACAATATTTGTAAGCAGAATCTTGTCTAGTACAATAGTACACTATAAACTAAACTTGCCTTAACAAAGTTTCTATTGTGCCAGACCCTCTTTTGAGATCAGCTGTTGTAAGGAGAGTTAAACTCTCTCCTTAGTATTATACGATATTTAAAAAAATAATTTATACCTATATTACAACAAGAACTCTTTCGTGTGTATTTTTCGAACTACGTACCATATTATATTTTATGCGATTTATTATTTATTGAATGTTAGATTGTTACAAATGAAAATACAAGAGCGTATACTCTGATGGGACGTATTTGATGATACCGCAAATATGGTCTGCCAAACAATGAATGCATGTAGCATGTGGATACAGGAGGAGGGATGTGGAGGTATATTTCAATTGGTCCAAAAGTATATGAGAGTTCACATCCGTCCACAACAGGAATTTAAGAATTGAAACACATGTTTCATGTTTCATATCATAAAATATTTGTATCTTGTCTAGTTTTTGACCACACAAATTATTTTTAGTACTCTTATTTGCGATAAACATTACACATATGTTAACCACTCCACTTTCACTTAAATCGCCAACTGCAAATCAGCCATAATTTTGTATTAAAATTTCAAACAAACCTGTTCGCGATTTGTTTATCTGCCAGTAGCATGTACCGAATACATTACGCCTGAAGATAAAATTTTGCAAAGCGCGCTTCGGCAAATATTACGCGAAGATAGCTGCAGGCGCTTACATTAGGCTTACTCGACTCTAAGCGATGCCATTCTTGTGTTTACCTTGTCATTAGCGCTTCGTTGACGTTATGGAAATGGGTTTTAGATCATTCTCAGCTCTTATGTATTCTATGAAACTAAATATATAACTACGTGCACAGTGCACACAAACATGAAATGACTAGGTGTTGTACAGTAATCCAAAATTAATAATGCGCATGCAAATCTTCGCTAATTGTCGTATTTCCTAAGACACTCGAATCATTGAATCGTAAGAGCCCTAAACAACGAACTTGCATTTTACACCTTGTTCAAAAGAAATAGAAGTCAATTCACGGTCATACACAATCAAAAACAAATCGGGCGGTAGGTGACGGTAGCCTGTCAGTCAAAAAACTCAAAAATCCGTCAGTTGTCTTTAAATATTGGTGGTGACTGCACGTGTTCTCTCTGTGTGGAATTATATAGAGCTGCTATTACGTTCCCTCCTTGGTTTTGTTTTTAAAGGTGAATTGAATTAATCGATTAAATGATTTACACAGGTGATGGCAGTAGGGAAAGTGAAAATGAAGAAGAGTTCCGATGTATCTAAAATGTCAGAAATAAAGATAATCCCTGATTTTGATTGTTTTTATTTTTTTTGTAATTGTCATAATATTGAAGAATGATCAGTACTGTAAATACTTTTGAACTGAGATTTTAATGATAAGATTTACATATATAGTTTAAATATAATATAAACCTGTGTTTGAAAACCATACTTTCTACCAAACCATATCTACTTATTTTATTGAAAACCATACTTATTTTAACCTTCTTTTCTTCCATCATTACACCAGCTTCAGTAAGACACTTTAAAAGTACTATAAAATTTTCCAAGTAAATCAATCCAACAAAGATAATATATTCGCAATCGTGGGGTTATACTCGCTATTTACTTACAAGGAATTATCGAAACAAAATCTTTACTTACCTACAAATACATATTAATCTCTTTTAGCACAAAACATATAATTTGACTAAATTATGCACGAAGAAAATGCATTTAACCGCTCTATATAGATATCATCTTCGGACGCTCCGAGAATATGACAGTTGCCGAACAGTGACGAAGATTTCTATGCGCATTATTACCTTTGGAGTACTGTACGTATTAGGATAGGAGACAAGTCGTAACTTCAAAATCATATATTTATTCAAAATTTCTAGAAACACCTTTTACTACATAATATTATTTTAGATGTGCTATTTATTAAAAAGGTTTGTGCTTAGTGCTTGGCACAGACTTCAAACCTGTTTAATAAATAGCACATCAAAAAAATATGTAGTGATTAATAATAGTAAATCTTTTTTATTGTTTACTTTTCAGTTTTTGAAGTAGGGTGTTTTTAACGTAGGTAGTTACTTTTGAATAAAAACGAGCCAATACTCGATAAAGTTGAGTCACTATATTACTGAGTTCCTATGGCTACCTTCCGATTCCATCATCAAATCAGCTCTATGTCATGACTTCGTTTCATCGCTATCCAGTTTATGTACGTATACAAAATTTCAGCTCAATCGGTTACCGGGAAGTGAATCAAAGTGACTTGCTACATTTCAATTATTAAGACATCGAGATCAGACAAAGATGCTCATAAAATAAAAACTACTGGGCCTATCCAAATAAAATTTTTATGGGACCAATTCGACACCATTTCGAATCAAACAAAAAAATAATATAAAATGACTTTTTTACATTATTTTTAACCAGTTCTCTCTAATCAGTTCAGAAACCTCGGATACTCGGAGTAATCGGTGTACATACATAAAAAAAATATACCGGCCGAATTGATAACCCCTTCCTCTCTTTTTTTGAAGCCGGTTAAAAAGGAAAGCATTTTAGTGTAACATTTTTTATGTTTATAATATTTTCTATTACGCTCCGCAAAGTAAAATATGCAGACAAGAGGATTATGGATTAATATATTTTAATATACTTTGTGAGACTCGACACATATTCCACTTTATTGTATTCTAATAATGGAACGTATAATTTATTCAGTATGTAAGAACAGGACTAATACTTAGAAAAAAATATTTCCCGCATTACCTACATACATAATATTATATTTTTTGATATTAACCGTAACTTCATTATTTATGGCTAATCTAGGCGCCTCCACATTTGCTCATAGGTACCTACCTAATTTATTTCTGTACCTTTCCTCCTAATGACCCGAAATCGCTCGATCCTCGTTCGACATGTCGAAACTTTTCAATTGAAACGTAAACAAAGCAAGTTAGATACTGGAGTGCTTTAATTTCAAGCTGAATAATTCATATCACACGAGCCCATTAGACTTCTCATAATATCCCGCCATTTCTCCGCGATACGGGAAAAGTAAATTCATTCATTAAACAACTCGACACTTCAATTACCAAGACTTTTTATTTGCTCTCATATTAATGAATATGCTAATGATTGTCGTTACTGTAAACAAATGGTGGAGACTGGGAGATACTCGTGTTCTGTATTACGCTAATGTAATGACATTAAGTTGCATATTTAATTTGACGCGCACAGAACATGGGATTGTAGATTTCGAAATTAAGGGTTTTGAACACGGATACACCAATTCGAATGCATAACATACTGTACTGTTTTATTTTTACTATACTATCATAAAAAAGAACGATTACAATTGAATTTATTGTTAGTTCTTTTTTTTTCGTGAAATATTTTTAGAAATGATTTTCATATTTCGCGAATGGCAATAAAAAAACATTACACAGCGAGTGTATTCCTACAAATTGTTAATTGACCCGTAATAATTACATGCAATATATTCAGATCTTATCCACAGTATACCTAAATATTTATACAGTGTTATCACTCTTGAACCTGGGCCAATAAACGATAAGAAACGTGAACTATCAATTAACACTTTTAGGCTCCGCGCAGACATACATCGCTCTCTGTCTGCACGGAGACTTAGTTTGAAATATGGTTATGCTAAAATTATATTTTTTTAATAATATTTATCATAAATGAATTATGGATAAAAATGATTTAAAAAGTAAGTTTTTTTGTCTGTCTATAGATAATAGGCACTTAAATGACAAGGAAATTTGATTGGATTATCTAAAATCAGTATTAAGAAGAAACAAGTTTTGGACCAAAAAAGTTTAAGCTTTAGCAATTGAAACCAATCCTCAATAAGTACCAAACAAACGTTTTAAAATTCATTATCTATCAATTGACAATAATTAATTATGTACATCGTAATTGAAGTGTCGAACAATCCGCATTAAATATAATTAAAGTTGGTAAACAACGTGATTGTGGCCACAATGAATTTACATCAATTACAAAGCTCTCAGCGTGCACGGCGTATTATTCCTTTGTTAATTGTCATCGTTGTATACGACATTAATATATGCGACTCATTCATGATGACATTTTTTTCATATCTTCTTCTTATCACCGCTAGTATGATATATAATAAACTTGCCCTTTATACGGCCGATAACAACGCTGAACTTGTTAGTTCGAATCGCGTCCTCCCACGAAGCGATCGACATGTCGAAAGTTGCAGTTGTGACCGGCTCCAATAGGGGCATCGGCTTCGCCATTGTGAAAGGGTTATGCAAACGATTCGACGGAATCGTGTACCTCACATCCAGAGATGAAAATAGAGGCCGAAAAGCTGTTGAAGAGTTGAATAAATTAGGCCTGAAACCGCACTACCACCAGCTCGACGTATCCGATAGAAATAGCATCATTAAGTTCAGAGATCACATCAAGGAAAAACACGGACATCTCGATATACTCGTTAACAATGCTGCTATTGTGGACAGTCTGACAGAAATTGATCATATCGAAGTTTTAAAAAAAGTCATCGATATCAATTACAGAAGCGTCTTGACTATGCAAGAACTGATTTATCCATTGGTGAGAGATAATGGAAGGATCCTCAATATATCCGCCGACTGTGGACACTTATCCAACATTAGGAATAAGTACTGGATAGAGCGGCTGTCAAATAAAAATTTATCTGTACAAGATGTGAACGAATTCGTCGATTGGTTCCTCCAGTCCGTGCAGAACGGGACACTCAAGACAGAAGACATAGCTGACAACGCGACAGTGCCCGGGTACCGTGTGGCTAAGGTAGCCCTGTGCGCGGTGACGGTGGTCCAGCAGCGCGAGCTGGCGAGCCGGCGCATCTCTGTCAACTCGATGCACCCCGGCCTCGTGCGCACCGAAATGACGAACGGTATCGGCTTCTTAAGCACGGACGAGTCGGCCGAAACCCCCCTCTATATACTCCTAGACGCCCCGGATTCACTCCAGGGCGCTTTCATTTGGTACGACAAACGTGTAATCGACTGGTACGACTACAATGCAGACTATTATTTCAAAATGTCCACATTGACCGAGTAATACATAATATTATGTAGGTAATGGACGAGAAATATCAATTGTTTGCGTTGTTGTATAATAATAATAATTATTGTTATTTGATGATTAAATACTCGATTAAACATTTCAATATGATCGTATTGGTTTCATTGGTTTGGTTTATGTACTTAGTGATTTTTAATGGGCATAGGTATATTATATTAAATAAGATTTATGTAATGAGAAGTGTATTTAATTATATTTATGCTACCGTTTTTTGCATTGAAATGAATTACTTTTCATTTACCTATAATTTTAGTGGTTTTTTTTACTGGAATTGTCAAAAACCATACTGAATATCAGTGTGATTATTATTCATATTTTAGAGCTTTGTTCAACTAACTATACCTGTTTCTTAAATCCATAAGTCCATGTTATGTATAAATATTAGCGCTGCAAGATTTATACTATAAAATCCAAGGAAATTTACTTAGCAAATCTCGCGTATAGATTTCTTAATTCGGTTATAAAAGATAAGGACTCATTCTGGGCGGCTGATAAGCTGCTGGCAGTGAATTTGAATGTCATTACCGTCAATCAATATTACGTTTATGCGATAACAGTGATAACAGTAAGATATCGCTGGCTGTCTGGCTGGTACGTAAATACACATTATTTTTTTATTTTTTAAACTGTTTTATGCAAAGCAAATGCAAAGTCATTGTGAATATTATATTGTAAGTATGTGTGAGTGTGTATAGGGTGATTGTGTGCGTGTTTGTTATTTGTTTACTTACTTTGATAGTGATACGCATGAATTGAATATCATAATATAGCTATTCATTGTGGAGGTTTGGAAAGCAAATTTAACATGACTAATGACAAAATTGGCTCTTGTTAAAATTATTTAATAATTAATCAATTTGTTACAATGGCTCCTAGTTAATAAATTACGACCTATTTACTAAAACATATTTTATTGAGATATTGGGTGTTTTGTTTTTAACTAAACTGAATCAAGATTATTTTAGGGGTTTAGTGATAGGATAGGTGATTCAGAACTCTACATTCATACACTTATAATAGAGTTTTTTTAGTATTTCCTCACACAATTATATCAGTCATACAAACTCAACGAATTTTTACTACAATTTACTAATGTAAGTTGGATTGAATGGATGGAAATAGTGCAACAAGTTTGGTGATAACTTTTTCATCTAAAATACATTACATAGGTATATAAATTTTTCAAGCTCGGATGGTTTTTAATGTTGATAATTAATATAACTATCATTTATTTGATTTCTATAAATTAATCAAGAAGAGATTGTAAATATACTGATCATTATTTTAAATGAGTTGCAAAATTTAAAACGTTATCATCGCGATAAACGGTTGAAGTTGCAACGCTCTGAATGTATTCGTTGCCTAACTCCACACTAACACCAATTCGAATGCATAACATACTGTACTGTTTTATTTATACTAGACCACAGAATACATAATAGTAGCTAAACGCTACAGAACGGACACTCTCCGCCTCCCGCCAAAATTAAACACTTACCTCACCCCGCACGATCAGACATGTTATGGTACCCATTTTCCCGCAAGGATGATACCAACGAGTAACGACGTCAGACGAAACGCAACGAAGATTGACAACATTAATCAAAGTGACTTAAAGTAATTTTATTATTTTGGATTTGTGATTATAGTTTTTCGTAGAAAATGGTTAAATATTGTGCTGTTTACGGATGTATTTTCATCAGAAAAACGCGAATTTTTTTTTTACGCTAGTCACAAATGTGCCAACCATAAAGCGTTAACACACACATTGTGTCTAGACTCTATCATGAAAAAGAAGAAAGTAAAACATGACAACGATTTCAATTGAATTTATTGCTAGTTCTTTTTTTCCGTGAAATATGAATAAACGCGAAATTTATTTACATAACAAATCATGTAGACTATCAACAAACACTTAGGATTTAAAAAGTAAGTCTTTTTTTGTCCGTCTATATGATAAAAATAATTATCAATTTAATTAGATAATAGGTACTTAAAATGATAAGGAAATTTGATTGGATTATCTAAAATCAGTATTAATAGAAACAACAAATCGAATGCTGAAATTGAACTGGTTTTATATTGTTTTAATGCGGAAAGGAATTTCAAGAATTTGAAAAGTTCACAATGATGTTTACAGGTTGGTTGTAGGTTTATATCTTGTGGAAAGGATTTAGATAAAAAAAACGTGTGGCACTCGGGGACTGCCGCGGTAAAGCTATTGCATGCTATGCCTTCAAGCCACACCTCCGTGCCTGTCGGAGTGGGGAGCGTGAGGTTTTTTCGTTACGGAATATCTAGATTCGGTCCCCGCGCTCAAGGCCCGCGATAGAAGCTATGCAAAAGCTTAAAAATAAAATTTAACGAGACAATCATTTCTCTCAGCGCATAATGGAATAATCATTATCTCCTCTTTTTTATTCATGATATTTTCATATCTACTTCTTATCACCGCGAATAAGTCTACAAAGTGGCCAGCCAATCGGCCGATAATAACGCTGAACTTGTTAGTTCGTCTCGCGTCCTCCCACGAAGCAGACATGTCGAAAGTTGCGGTTGTGACCGGCTCCAATAAGGGCATCGGCCTCGCCATTGTGAAAGGATTATGCAAACGATTCAACGGAATCGCATACCTCACATCTCGAGACGAAAATAGAGGCCGAAAAGCTGTCGAAGAGTTGAACAAATTAGGCCTAAAACCGCACTACCACCAGCTCGACGTATCCGATAGAAACAGCGTCATTAAGTTCAGAGATCACATCAAGGAAAAACACGGACATCTCGATATAATCGTTAACAATGCTGCTATTGTGGACAATCTTACGCCCAATACTAAGCCCGATACTAAGCTCGACATCGAACTTATGAAAAAAGTCATCGATATCAATTACAGAAGCGTCTTGACTATGCAGGAACTTATTTATCCATTGGTGAGAGATAATGGAAGGATCCTGAATATATCCAGCGACTGTGGACACTTATCCAACATTAGGAATAAGTACTGGATAGAGCGGTTGTCAAACAAAAATTTAACAGTCCAAGATGTGAATGAGTTCGTCAATTGGTTCCTGGAGTCCGTGCAGAAGGGTACGTTCAAGACCGAAGATATAGCCGACAACGCGACGGTGCCCGCGTACCGTGTGGCCAAGGTGGCTCTGAGTGCGGTGACGGTGGTCCAGCAGCGCGAGCTGGCGAGCCGGCGCATTGCTGTCAACTCGATGCACCCCGGATTCGTGCGCACCGACATGACGACCGATAGCGGCTTCTTCAGCGTGGACGAAGCAGCAGAAACCCCTCTCTATGTACTCCTAGAAGCCCCGGATTCACTCCAGGGCGCCTACATTTGGTACGACAAACGTGTACTCGACTGGTACGACTACAAGGCAGACTATTATTTCAAAATATCCACTATGACCGGGTAATACATGCGGTTTGCGTTGTTATCTAATTGTTATCTGTATAATTATGATAATTAAATACTCGATTAAACATTTCAATATGATAGTATTGGTTTCATTGGTTTGGTTTATGTACTTACTTAGTGATTGTAAATGTGGATTATATTCAATAATAATTACGATTAATGCTTTAATGGTAGATTTATTAAATGAGATTTGTGAAGTGTATTTATTCATATTAAATACGTTACCATAATATTTTGAATTTGAAATTAATTAGGTACTTTTCATCCATAATATGATAACTTTTTCCAATAAAATCCATTACTTTAGTAAGTAGATAAATTTTACAAGCTTGGATGGTTTTTAATGTTGATCAATATAACTATCTTTCATTTCAGTTATAAAAATTAATCAAGAAGAGATTGTAAATATACAGATCATTATTTTAAATGAGTTGCAAAATTTAAAACGTATTCATCGCGATAAACGGTTGATGTTGCAACGCTCTGAATATATTCGTTTCCAAAGCCGTTTAAGTGAATTACAAAAATGTAAAGGGAACTAACTCCAAGGAAACAAATAATAATAATTATTATCAATACATTTTATAGGTTATGCTCTATAAAATGTATTGATAATAATAATTATTATTTGTTCCCTTGGAAGTTAATTATAAAAAATGGTTATATTATGGCGCGTACTTAACTCGCAAAAAGTGTCACTGACTATGGCCGCTTTAATTATAGTACCTATAGTTGTTGTTACTTGCTTAACAATGAGCGGGTACATATTTTATTTTATTGGAACAATTAGCTCTTGAATTCAATCAATTATAATGTATATATCGTAAATTCAAATTCAAATATTTATTTATTCAATTCTTCTTGAAACATATTTGAATCGTTATAACATAGTTTTACCATTTACCACCGGTTATATTATCCTAATAATACCAAGTTGTTACGTCTGGAAGTATAAAAATAAAAATGCTTACGAAAATCCATTAAATATTAAAAAAGGAAAGCGTTTTAACGAAACATTTTAACATAAAATACGCAGACAAGGGGATTATGGATTAATATACTTATTGTATTCTAATAATGGAACTGTATAATTTATTCAGTAAGTATGTAAGAACAGGTCTAACACTTAGAATATAATATTTACCGCATAACATACATAATATTATATTTTTTGATATTAATCACACTAATTTTTTAACATTATTACCTACATTGTTTATGGCTAATCTAGGCGCCTCCACATTCGCTCATAGGTACCTACCTAATTTATTTCTGTACCTCTTTTCCTAATGACCCGAAATTGCTCGATCCTCGTTCGATATGTCGAAACTTTTCAATTGAAACGTTAAACAAAGCAAGTTAGAGACTGGAGTGCTTTAATTTCAACCTGAATAATTCATATCACATGAGCCCATTAGACTTGCCATAATATCCCGCCATTTCTCCGCGATACGGGAAAAGTAAATTCATTCATTAAACAACTCGACACTTCAATTACCAAGACTTTTTATTTGCTCTCATATTAATGAATATGCTAATGATTGTCTTTACTGTAAACAAATGGTGGAGACTGGGAGATACTCGTGTTCTATACCTATATTACTTGCTCTGTGGTGTTCTGTATTACGCTAATTAAATGTAATGATATTAAGTTGCCGCGCACAGAACATGGGATTGTAGATTGATGATTTGAACACGGATACACCAATTCGAATGCATAACATACTGTACTGTTTTATTTTTACTAGACTCTATCATGAAAAAGAAGAAAGTACAACATGACAACGATTTCAATTGAATTTATTTCTAGTTCTTTTTTTCCGTGAAATATGAATAAACGTGAAATTGGTTTACATAAGAAATCACGTGAACTATCTAAGTACACACACTTTTAGTTTGAAATATGATTATGCTAAAATCAATGATATTATATATAGAAACAAGAGGTAGATACGTTACCAACGCACCAAAACGTAAACCGTGAATTGGTCCTAATTGGGACCAGTGGAATCAGTCAGATTGTGACTTGTGACAGCGAACGTACATGCTGATATAAACGTTAAAATTATCAATAATGCCTTCTTGTGTGTTCAGAAAGTGCACAAATTACGATAGTAAAATAAAAAAAGATAGAGGAATATCTTAACACAGGTAAATGTATTAAAATATTATAATTTTAGAGCAAAAATAACAATTTGCAATTATTAATGAATGACATTTGCTTGACACTTGTATTGAAATAATGAAAGGGATAAAACATTGCTTCAATCACTAGTGTGACAAAGCTAGCGCACACTGTGTTCAAAGATTATCATGTAGATACGATTATTGAAAATAGAACGGCTATTTTATTAATTTCGATTTGGGTAAATACTTGATTATTTTTATATTTAAATCCACACAGTGCATGTAATTAACAAATATATCTATTTATTATATACAATGAAATCGTGATGGCAACAATGTTTGTTTGCAAAAATGATGTTGAATATACGTATACATTAAAGAAAAGATTATCGCTACTGACGAAAAATGCTATTTGCTTTTCTGTAAATAGCTATTGAACATACATTTTATTTGTGTTTTAGATAAAAAAGGCTTATACTTCATCCTTTCTTTTATTTCATACTTTTTTTCATCTAGGCACCACTATTATTATATCCTACAAGTTGGAGTGATGACCTTGTACGGGTTCCGGGAACTGCCTTGAAAGTTGAAACGAATAGCGTAAGATCGGTCCGTATGGAGTTCTATAAGGAGGACTATGCTCAGCAGTGGGTGTTTATCGGGTGAAATGATGATGACCGAAAACGAACACCACAGCTAGTAATAAATGCTTAATACAGTTATATCTCCAAAAAAGTTTTTTCATTTTAATACAACTTCATAATAATAATTAAATAGTAAATGAAATTGTCACATTTGTTTACGTGTGCAGGAAACGTAACATCTATAACATTGAACCTTCTGTGTCGTTAGTCTATGCCAATTGCCATGGCAACTATTTGTTTATTTATTATTTAATTGGTGAATTCTGAATTCTTGTGACTTTTGCTTACACCTGCGCGGAAGTGACAAACTATCTTTGTCTTTTTTGTTTATATCATTTTATTAGAGCCATCTCTCTTATACAGTCTGTCAATGTAATAAATTAAGTAAAATGAAACTTGTATTTGTGTGTGCCTGACACTGCATAGGAAGCATTTTTTTGGATATCTTGTGAGTATATAACGTATCTATACATAAAATATCATTGGCTAAAATTATATTTTTCTGTCTATTTGATAAAAATAATTATCAATTTAATTAGATAATTGGTACTTAAAATGATACGGAAATTTGATTGGATTATCTAAAATCAGTATAAATAGAAATAACAAATCGAATGCCGAAATTGTTGGTTTTATATGGAAAGGATTTATAGGAATTATATTATATTTTATTTCAAGAATTTGAAAAGTTCACAATGATGTTTACAGGTTGGTTGTAGGTTTATATCTTGTGGAAAGGATTTAGATAAAAATAAATATTAAAGAGACATACATTTCTCTCAGCACATAATGGCATAATCATTAATCTCCTCTTTTTTTATTTATGTTGTCATAATATTTTCATATCTACTTCTTATCACCGCGAATAAGTCTACAAAGTGGCCAGCCAATCGGCCGATAATAACGCTGAACTTGTTAGTTCGTCTCGCGTCCTCCCACGAAGCAGTCATGTCGAAAGTTGCGGTTGTGACCGGCTCCAATAAGGGCATCGGCCTCGCCATTGTAAAAGGATACCTCACATCTCGAGACGAAAATAGAGGCCGAAAAGCTGTCGAAGAGTTGAACAAATTAGGCCTAAAACCGCACTACCACCAGCTCGACGTATCCGATAGAAACAGCGTCCTTAAGTTCAGAGATCACATCAAGGAAAAACACGGACATCTCGATATAATCGTTAACAATGCTGCTATTGTGGACAATCTTACGCCCAATACTAAGCCCGATACTAAGCTCGACATCGAACTTATGAAAAAAGTCATCGATATCAATTACAGAAGCGTCTTGACTATGCAGGAACTGATTTATCCATTGGTGAGAGATAATGGAAGGATCCTGAATATATCCAGCGACTGTGGACACTTATCCAACATTAGGAATAAGTACTGGATAGAGCGGTTGTCAAACAAAAATTTAACAGTCCAAGATGTGAATGAGTTCGTCGATTGGTTCCTCCAGTCCGTGCAGAAGGGTACGTTCAAGACGGAAGATATAGCCGACAACGCGACGGTGCCCGCGTACCGTGTGGCCAAGGTGGCTCTGAGTGCGGTGACGGTGGTCCAGCAGCGCGAGCTGGCGAGCCGGCGCATTGCTGTCAACTCGATGCACCCCGGCCTCGTGCGCACCGACATGACGACCGATATCGGCTTCTACAGCGCGGACGAAGCAGCAGAAACCCCCCTCTATGTACTCCTAGAAGCCCCGGATTCACTCCAGGGCGCCTACATTTGGTACGACAAACGTGTACTCGATTGGTACGACTACAAGGCAGACTATTATTTCAAAAATTCCACTCTGAGCGGGTAGTACCTATTATGTTATGGACGAGAAATATCAATTGTTTGCGTTGTTGTATAATTGTTATCTGTATAATTATGATGATTAAAATGCTCGATTAAACATTTCAATATGATAGTATTGGTTTAATTGGTTTGGTTTATGTACTTGGTGTTTGTTAATGTGGATTATATTCAATTATAATTACGATTTATACTTTATGGTAGATTTATGTAATGAAAAGTGTATTATTATTCATATTTACTTAGCATATTTTGAATTGAAATGAATTACTTTTAATTGTCGAAAACCATATTGAATATCAGTGTGATTAGATATATTTTAGAGCTTTATTCAATTATACCTACCCAACTGTATCTTAAAGCCATGTTATGTATAAAGATTAGCGCTGCGAGATTTATTTTATAGTATGAAATCCAAGGAAATTTACTTAGCAATTCTCGCGTATAGATTTCGTAATTCGGTTATAAAAGATAAGGACTCATTCTGGGCGGCTGATAAGCTGCTGGCAGTGAATTTGAATGTCATTATTGCGTCATGTGTTCATTATTGCGATATAAAGTTTGTACGATAGATATCGCTGGCTGTCTGGCTGGTACCAAATACACATTATTTTTTATTTTTAGAACTGTTGATGCAAAGTCATTGTGATTGTATGTGTGAGTGTGAAGGGTTATTCGCGTGTGCTTGTGTGTGTTTATTACTTGTTCACTTTGATAGTGATAAGTGATACGCTATCATAACATAGCTATTCATTGAGTAGGTTTGGAAAGCAGGGCTAATATAATTTCGTTCTAAAATTGGGTATTAACGAACAAAGGCCTCGTATGTTAGTGTATTGGCTGTTATCTGAGATTTTCTTTGTTATGATGAAAATTTAATTATTGATGTTAGATAGTTAAATTTATAACCATCAATAATTGAAAATGCAATGTATAACAGAAAATACATAATCCGACACTTATTGTTGCCTTAAATATACACAGCATCTATCAGTTCCATAATAATAGAGTTCAAGGTAATACCAGGTGCTAATTAACTACGGGGATGTTAAACTGTGTTTAAGTTATCGTAAACAGCGTTCCCGTTAATAATTTGTCCAAGCGCCGGTTTAATTAAAACGTTCGTTTGGCTCCAAGCCAGGGCTGTTGGCACCAATCTGGGCTCTGTGATTTATGCACCAAGACGAAGGTGGTGCCGGTGGTGGGAAATTTTTACGATCTCCCCGAAAGTGGGGAGATTCTTCTGTAATGTATTGGCTTGTTTGCGATCTTGGGTAGGTTTTGCGGTTGTTTATATCAACGATGTCTACAGTTTATCATCAGGGATAAAAGAGAAAATATTATTTAAATTAATTGTAAAAATCAAAGATTATAATTATTTCTAAGAATGCTCGGAATGGTACTTTAGTTGGAAGATTATATTATTAAGGTTAAAGGTACCTAAGTTAAGATTGCCTGAAGCCTTGTCCGACGAAAAGTAATTAAAACTTATTTTTGTACATTTTAGTTCGGCTTTATTCAAAAGCTTGAGTTTTCGAAATAAATCTGGTTTTTAATTTATTTTAACATTAACATACCTATAACTGCAGCTCAACTAGCATCTTAGAAACTGCTGTGTTCCAAAAATGGTTAACGTTATTTTTACACAAGTATATTATGTTCTTCGAAAATATCTTGGTGGATTGTGAAATAAATGAAAGAATTACATTTTTATAAATAAGCCTACTTAATTATACTTTTGGCAAGTGTTTATTAATTGCCTCATTTATATTTAAACAATCGCTATAATTATCTATTGTTAAAATTTTAAACACATTAATCACTATTCCAACATTTATAATTTTTAATTTTAGTCTAACGAATTATAATAATTGGGCTCAAATTTAACATGACTAATGACAAAATTGATTAAAATTATTTAACAATTGCTCAATTTGTTACAATGGGTTACCTCGATTGCGACGATTTATGATGTGTTGTTGTAATTTTTAAAACATATTTTTATGAATTAAAAGCAATTGGTAAATACTATTTAAAAATCTTAATCTTCAATACTTTTAGAACTAGTCTAACTTTCTCAGTACCAACATGCAGAAAATTTCCATTTCAAAAAATTCAAGTTACGTTTTCGCTTCTTCGCTAACGAGTTTTTATTTAACGTTTTATATTTACATCTAACGTACCATGAAACTAAGTCTTGCGTTATTTACTCTAACAGAACACGGCAAAGGATTCCATTGCCTGCGAAATAGAAACAACGCTCGCGCAAATAAAATAAAATGCCCGTTTTGGTTCTGTTTCTCCTCGGATGAACCATGAATAAGGTATGAGTGATCCCATATCGCGATTCTGTCGGCATTTCGATGCACTGCAGTGTGCACTGTGCACTGTGCATGCCTGCATATGCTTTTGGAATATTGAAACATAGAATTTGACGTTGGTGTTGGATATGTTGAATATAAGCTGATGGGGCGTAGTGCAAGTATCGCTTAGATATAACGTTTTGATGTATTGAGATATTGGGTCTTTTGTAACTATTAGTAAGTTTTAAAATTGCATTTAGGTTAAATACCAAGTTAAGAGGTCAACTGCATATTTCTCATACGAATGCGTGATAGGCTACTTGTCCATATCCAGAAAAAAGTCCCACTGTTTTGGTAAGCGATTATATTCCATTTATTTATATACTAGCGGTCCACCCCGGCTTCGCCCGTGGTACATATTTCGCAATAAAAAGTAGCCTATGTTCTTTCTCAGGGTCTAAAGATTTTCTGTGCCAAATTTCATCACAATCGGTCCAGTAGTTTATGAGCCTATTCATTACAATCAAACAAAGTTTTCCTCTTTATAATATTAGTGTAGATTATACAATACTTCTACATATCGTAATATTTCATTTGATAACCTTTTTCAACTAAAATACATTACTTATCTAAATTTTACAAGCTCAGACGGTTTTTAATGTTGATAAATATAAGTTTTATTAATTTAATTGATATAAATAAACCACCAATAATGTAAATAGTGCATTATACAGATAATTATTTTCAATGAGTTGCAAAATTTAAAACGTATTCATCGCGATAAACGGTTGATGTTGCAACGCTCTGAATGTATTCGTTTTCACTTTTCAAAGTGAATTACAAAAATGTAAAGGGAACATGCTCTATAAAATGTATTGATAATAATAATTATTGTTTCCTTGGAAGTTAAAAAGAAATGGTTATATGGCGCGTAACTCGCAAAAAGTGTCACTGACCATCCCCCCTAGACAAGTGGCTTTCTATTAGCGTAACGTTTGATAGAATAGATTATGAATGTAGGAGATGGACATAAGTTGTAGATAAACGTATCTCCAGCTTACGTCTATCTCATACATTCATAATCTATTCTATTAAACGTTACGCTAATAGAATGCCACTTGTCTAACCTTCCCATGGCCGCTTTAATTAGTACCTATAGTTGTTGTTACTTGCTTAACAAATGAGCTATTGAACGGGTACATATTTTATTTTATTGGAACAATTAGCTCTTGAATCAATGAATTCAAATAAAATATATGCACTTTTAATATGTATTACAATTGAGATTATGTCTTTGTAAAGTAAAATTTTGTATGTTTTTCATCCATACAGATGTAACAAAATCATTGGAGGATATTAAACACGTAGATAACTTACAATCTCTTCTTTTCGCAATCCGACCATTTATAGAACGATAGTTAGTAGTCTATTACCATTCTATTACGTTAACTGTTTTGAATTAAGTGTAGATAGTTTATGATTAGCTAGATTGAACACATCCAAAGCAATAATTGTTATGCAACCACTATTATTATATCCACGTATAAACATATTCACCAACTATTATAACAACGTAACAATACAACTTGTTAATAGCTTGCATTATTTGCGAAAATTCAGAGCTCTCTAATTCCAGCAAAGTTTAAAGTGCTCAAATTTATAAGCTTTTCGGTTTGAAGCTCACATTTGATAGTGAAACACGAAGATGGCTTCACGGAAATAATTAAGTGCTTTCATTTGTTATTTTTTTGAGTCTAATGAATAAAACATAATATAATATATATGCCGTTTTATGCAAGTACATAATATACGAATTTTTGTGTCTGATATTTCTCACGTCGCTAAATCATTCGTGCCTACAAATCCTAAGATTGGAATTATACATATATCACATGTGATTTATGTAGTTTACTCGTGCGCATAACATTTATGCATAATCGTCATGAAATCTAGCCAAAGGCATATCTTCAATCTTGATATTAACTGTAACTGAATGGATTATTGTACTCAGTTCTCTTAATTTCAGTAAAATTAAACTTTAGAAATTTGAACAAACGTCAACGGTAGCCTAATTCCCATTGAAGCCATGTGACCCGTATAAGGGCCCTATGAAATAATTTAGAGAACTCTCATGTGCAAATTATCTGAGGTTTTAAAGAGAGAATGATTCAACTCGAATTGGGCCACGCTCGCCCATTGTTAGGGATACCGTCATTAAGTTTAAATTTCACAAATTTCATCCACAAGTAAATTTTTATTTTAGCTGTCCGATTATGGCATGGTCATATTATAGATACTCCCACTGTATTATTACACTCATTTTGAGAATTATTACTTACTAACCAATTATTGCTTTTTTATGTACAGACCTTAAAAATAGTAGTAGGTCGCATTTAGAGTAAACATACCTATTATTTTGACCACATTAAAATATACTTATACCTTTATGTGTAACCATAATATTATGTACTCAGTACTTACTCCAATTGAAAATACTTTATTTACGTTTCATTATGTTATAATAAAAGATTACGATTTATTTTATCATCGTTTGTGTCGTAGTATTTTGCATGTGTACGTCCATTTTGTAATTATTATCGTGAATGCTAACGAAAAGTTTTTGTATACCAACCTGTAACAAAATAGTTATAGCCTGCATTCAACTATTGATAAAAACTAAAATAGTTAACACACAGCCATCAAATCAGAAATTGCCACTGACGTTCTATCGCAAATTGGGCAAATAAACTATGAAAGTTTTTTTTATTTGATAAGCGAGCATGTCTCTACAATCAACATATTATTCCTTATATGATTAAAATTCGAAAATTTTGTTATAACTGCGGCACTAACCACTTAATTTATTATTTCCCGTTGTTGGTATGACCTAGCACGCATTATGAAATAGATGAACTTAAATTTTCTCGTAAATGTTATTGGAACTTGACAAAAATATTATATACGTAGTTACTATCAGTTGCAAGAACCCGATTAGATTAGTAGATCGATATCCTAAAGCAAGTTCGAATCCAAGTAAAAATGTTACACGCGATGTATGTCGAATGGATTATTGTAGCCCCGATGAATGTGCAAAGATCAACCGTCGGCGTACTACGTGTTAATTAAACGCCAGCTTGTACCGCCAGCAAACGAAATCAACCAACAGTTCAAACGCTACATTCCAGGAAAAAGGTAATTTAATTAGTACTAATGATCATAATTAGAAGTAATGTTGGAAAAACTGACGATGTGTGGCAAAACAGATAACGAGAAGGTACGTAGGTACGTTGCCGACCGTACTTCCTTGTTTAAACATACAATTATGCTTCCCGAGCTATAATATTAAACGTCGCATTGCCAAGCTCGTAGTCTCTAAAAATAAAGAGCCCGCGTAATTTGAACGAATTCTGTAATTAAGTGAAAGCCCGCATAATCTCCGGTAATTCTAATATAACACCGGGAATTTCCCATTATACGCTCTCGGAACTTTTTTCCTAATAAATTTAATTCCATTTCTGACGGAGAATTTAATTAACGAGAGACTGACAATGCAGGTAACGGCGTTTTGTAGCTAATTGTCTTTGGTCCCTTTCTAGCTGAATTATTGTTTGCGGGTCCCGCGGCGCGGCCGGTGACCTGGTTCACATCGGCTCGTAATGGCCGATATCGGAACAAGCGCCTTACAATTTAAAGGCATAATTAGTGGTACCTTCATAACGTAGTCGAAAGAAATTTGTAAGAGAAATAACAAATAATCTTGTTATGTCAGGTAAAATTAGGTTCATGTCGTATCAATGTTTCATTTCTTGGAACATAGAGGAAACAATATTGTGATAATAGGTATCTACTAATTTTAGCAAAAACTTATCATAATATTATATTAGTTTCTTTTATTAAAGGCAAAATTTGTTATTTTCTATTTTTCTTCTTAAAACTAAGACGAGTTTTACAAAATCACGGTCAAGCCAGAGTTCATTCTAGATATTTAATTGTTTCATGGTAAGTAAACTACATTTATTTTTTACTAGCGGTCTGCCCCGGCTTCGGCCGTGGTACATATTTTGCAATAAAAAGTAGCCTATGTTCTTTCTCAGGGTCTAAAGATTGTCTGTGCCAAATTTCATCAAAATCGGTCCAGTAGTTTATGAGCCTATTCATTACAATCAAACAAACAAACAAACAAACAAATAAAGTTTTCCTCTTTATAATATTATATAATATATAATAATAATATAAATTATATAGTGTAGATTAGTGTAGATATGTAGGTATGATTTTCTTCTCACTTGTAACAAGCACATATCTCTCTATCTATACTGAGTATTTCACCCTATATGCTCTCGTTGTGTATCACCATTCCAAGTATTTACCTGTTTCCTGCTTTGGCATAAACTGCATAGTCATTATAAAATGAAGTCAAGTCAAACAGTTTTCCTGCTCTTTTGCAGGTAAAGTCACGAGTTAGTGTTCCTGTGTTTGCGGAAAGCTAGAGCATTCTTTGATCAAGCGGAGTGAGTGCGTCTGCACTGAGTTGTCAAACAACTGCTGCTATACAACTGTTTGTGTCCTGTGATTGGAAGGATAAACTTCTACAATAGAACGTTGTTTGATGGTTTTGAAAAGTGTGGGGGGGAAAGATTAGGCTGTGTACATATTATTCTGGAGGAGTGAAGTTACTAATCCAAATAGCTGTACCATAAAATATAATATAAAAAGCACGGATTATCAATTTTATGAACGCGTGTATATTGTTTAAAAAAATTAATCGAGATAGCGTTCAACCAATTTTCTGCAGTTTCTATCAAAATATGGATAATGGTGTATTCTGTAAACTGAGGCAATATTGTATCTTAATGGTTCAGAAACACAAGTCCCAAACAATGGCGGTTAAAACTAATGATCGCTGGCATTTAGCGGTTAACTTTATGTAAATCGCTAATAGCAACTGAAAATATCACCAGGGATTGCGTAATTGACGTTCCCAAAAATCACCTATTCAATTGATCGTACTTGTGCCCAAATTTCATTCATACATTAGCAACGTGAATAGCATTAGCAGGCCAAATTGGTTCTAACTCTCTGTTAATAAGCGTTGCTTTCGCTCAACTAGTCGCCTGTTTAATGGCATCCAGGGAACTCAATTGATGGTAATGCAAACTCCATCGCTGCACGATGTTACGACTATAATTATCGTCTAACTCTAAAGCGATGCAATTGCTTAATTCACGTGGATATTGCTATGCTTTTAGCCTCAATCTCTAAGCGTTACTCGAGCTAAGCCGTTTAAGCCGAGGTGAGAATTACCCAGCCGCGGTCTTCATTTTGTTTGAACTAATTTCGTTATATTCACTTTACGCGGTATTTCACAAATTGCACTGTTCTTAATATAATTTGCACTCAAATTTTTCTCTTACACTTAACTTTTATTCAAATATTTTTTTGTTTCTCCTTGGTAAATTAATAATGCACGTAATTAGATTATATTATTATAAGTGTTTTTTATTAGTTTCAATCTAGATCTAACAAGAAATGATAAGCTAAGTTAGTCTATCGAAGCAAAAATCGGCTAACAAGACCAAAATGTATTGTATTTTATTATTATATTTTGTATTAGGTATGTATTGTTTTATTTCACAACAAAAACAGCATACACTATTCGGTCTAATTCCATCCCAAAAAGATTACAGACGAGGTCGGTTTGAGTTTCTTTTCGGCATTCCTGTGATAATGGTACTACATGAAGGTAGTTGGGCTCGCTCTAACGCGCCTCAAAGGACGCCGTCAGCTGTAAACAAGTAAATAGTGTTGAGAATGGACACCTTTTTAGATTAAGTCGAAATTTTTTGGGAGCTTAGAAAGCCTGTAGGCGGAACGTAACGCGAGCGTTGTTTGATAACAGAAGTATGGAGAGTACATTTTTGATCTATTTAGATTGGTAATACCTATCTAGACAATAGTATTTGTGTATCTAGACACGCGGCAGCGTGTCAAGCCGAGTTCAAGCGAAGAGAACTGGCGAGCAGCAGCCGTGTGTATATTTACACGAACCATTTCGAGCCACTTTTCACCCCCTTATAACTCAAAAACTATTTAAGTTATATAAACCAAATTTGGTACATATCAAGAGGACCTCAAGATAAACAAGAACCTTAAATTTCATAAATACAGATTAAACAGTTGCGTAGATATTAATATCCAAAAATCGCAATTTTTAAGACTGACTGACTTATAGACATATACAAAACCTAACCCACTTCCAGATGACCTAGAAAGTTCAAATTTTGTAATCAACTAGGTAATAGTGAGTGTACAAAGGAAAAAATCAGAAAATACTGAATTTATTTGTATTTAATTTTTTTTTCAATGACATAAATTTTGTTTGTATGGAAAAATGGAAAAGTTTAAAAAAAAAGAAAATAGTATATTCACCTTACTAGCCTTAAAAAATAGATCAAAACTAATCAGTGGCCGAAAAAAATTTTGAAATCCATCAATAAATGACTGAGATATAGATTATTGAAGTTTACATATTTTAGTACGAAACATCTGTAGATTCGAAGCGCCTCTGACATCACACTCACTCGCGCTAGTATCGCTAGGGCGGATTACTTCGATTGCATGATTTCTTTATTCAAAACTGTTATTAAACGTAAAATAAAAGAAAATTTTAATAAAAATATTGCCTTTATTGCTCATACAGTTAAAAATAATATATAATTTTACATATTCACATTTATTTATTCTTTATTTATGAGTGTTTAGTTTAGTTTTAATTTCAGTGTAAATAAATAAATAAATATATAAAATCTTTATTTTGCTTGAAACATGGTATTCAATGGTGATACAATTATATTAATAAAGCACAAACATGTTCAGCCAATACTAGCATGCAAAAATAATTACCATGGTGTAGGTAATGGAAGAAGGCTTCGTCGAATGTCGAAATGATTTAATTTGCGTAATATTAATATGAGTGAAACATCTTTAGGCGCGTTTAGAGTAAAATTTCAAGATCGCGTCATGGCAATACCGTAACGTCATGGGGTAAGGCGACGATTCTTCTACAACGATCTTTGCATCTTGGTAATAGTGTGTGTACAAATTCACGCTGGATGTTTAGAAAATCATGTAATCTTTTAAACAGAAAACGAGTTTAAAAAATTGCAGATAATGACGGGGCAATGTGCGCTGACATTCATAACATACAAGAAAATATAGAAAATAATACTAAACAAACCATACAGAGAAACCGCAAGAAAAAAAAAATCGTATATAAAAAGTATTATATTTATAAAGTAAATCAAATTTGCAGAGTAATTTTCTGTACAAAAAGTAATGATATCCCACCAAAAACATAAATGTAAAAATTGGAGCCGAGTTCAATCGTTGACATAATTTGCCAAAAAAAGAAATGAGATCTAAATGTGTGCCAAGTTCTGCAGACAGTCCAGAAATTTATTTACAAAGATGTATTAAGTTCTTAGGTTGACTGAAAACTCAATTGTTTTATTTTCCCTTAGAGAACAATGTTTATTCCAAAATATAACTTTTTTAATTTGAATAATATAATTATTTTCACAAAGCAAACAACTAATGACCTATTGAACCCCATAATTTGATGAGGCTAGTTTTACATACTGTTTATATTTTGTGAGGTTCTAAAAACTAGCCTCATCAAATTATGGGGTTCAATAGGTCATTAGTTGTTTGCTTTGTGAAAATAATTATATTATTCAAATTAAAAAAGTGATATTTTGGAATAAACATTGTTCTCTAAGGGAAAATAAAACAATTGAGTTTTCAGTCAACCTAAGAACTTAATACATCTTTGTAAATAAATTTCTGGACTGTCTGCAGAACTTGGCACACATTTAGATCTCATTTCTTTTTTGGCAAATTATGTCAACGATTGAACTCGGCTCCAATTTTTACATTTATGTTTTTGGTGGGATACTTAATACATGAAGGCATTTCTTAAGTTTTCTAAGAGCTAACGTCTATTGTATTTCACAATGGGAAAGACAGAGGAATGGAAAAATAAGAGGCTGTTACCGAGATGAAAATAATTTTTGGTTCTATAGGTTAAATAATTATATATGTTAGAAAAGTTGATATTATTTCAGAAATACCGTAACAGTAGATACATTACAGATTTTGTGCGTTAAAACTGTATGACGATTTCTATTTCACGAGAAGTGAGATTTTTATTAATCTATTTCCATCACTACTGTTTTATGTTATTTTGTTTTACTGAAATTACATCACACTTTTAAGCATAGAGTCTTCATTCATTAAGAAAGAGAATTTAAGGAATTTCAAGTATGTACTTATATTGGTTTAAAGATAAAAAGTCTTTCGAAAAAATGTTTTGTTTTGTTAAAACACTGAAAGCTAAGTTTTGTTTGTGTAAACTGTAAAGGGCGTAAAAGCTTACGCGGGTAATAGCTGAATCCACTCTCGCTGCAATTCAATGGCTGCTGTTTTATGTTTCAATCCCGACTTTTATGAAAGAGGTTAATGGTTTTACCGGCTTTATCGTTTATTTAAGGCATAAATCATTGGACAAACTTTTTACACAATGTTGAGTGGGTTGGAATTAATTAATCAGTGATTTTTTTCTTAGTATTCAAGAAAGCACTAATAAAAGGGATAGGGAATTTGAAAAACTAGCAAATGGCTTCGTCTGTATTCAAATACATTTTTGCTGTAACCATAATTATTTTTCTGAAATAAAATCCTATAACTGAAAACTTTTATTGAATGTATTTATGAATACCTAGTACTTTTTATGGAAAAATAGGCAGTTAATAAAACCACCATATAATTGTTTTATTTATTTCACCTATAAATATCTCTTCAGATATAACCAACTCTTATCATGAACTGAATAAAAATATTCTCGCCCTTTACACACCGACTACATTCCATTCTTATAATATTACCCGAATGTTTTAGTTCAAACGAACGGAAGGCAAACTCAATAATACCAATAAAAAATCTGTTTATCCAATTTTACTAGTAAATCCAGAAATGGGAGCCTTTAATATGAAAATTCGATCTCGGCCCATTCTTATCCGATGTATTAAAGCGCTGTAAAGCTGTTAAATTGCTTCCCATTCACCTTAATCCTGTTACGGGAGCTTCGGAAAAACTACCTCTATTGCAGCGGAATTAAGCGCTTAAGCGCTTCAATGTGACATTTATATATTTTTGATGAAAACTTTAAGCACTTCATACTTTCTTTTGTTGTGTTTTGATCAATATTTCTTGTAGAAATATTTAGAAAAAAAATATAATGAAAATACTTGCTACCGCTCTATTATTGTATGCGTTAAGCATGAGGTACCCTTAAAATGGGATTTGCTTGTTTACTTTGTGATTGGTCATCGCCCATCGGGTTGTGTACTTTCCCAGAAAATAATATAATCAATCGTGCCATATTTTTGAAGTGAAAACTTCTTTAGCGGCGTTGGGTATAAAATCTTAAACTCGCGTCAGGACACGTGTCCTGATCGAAAAAGCGTAAGACGAATGTTTTTTTTTAGCCCTTATATTCCATGCGTAAGACGGATACCATTCCAAATATCAAACATGCTGAACGTTAATAATCAAGTTTTCACTTCTGCCGGCCCTCCCGGAGTGCAACCCGTCTTTTTTTTTTAATTTCATTTTTGTAAGCGAATTGCATGAAAATAAAACAAACACTAATAAAATCCATTGAAACAGAAATATATTTAAATGGATTATAATATAATATTACTTATAATGTTAAAAACTGTTTGAATTATTACATGTACAGTGTACACTACATTCCAAATTACATTACTCCTAAGCTACATGCTCAATGTTGTCCAGAATTGAAAACATTTTCAATAAGCTAACTGAAAACTGCCGAAGTCCTAACGGCGGTCAAAGCAAGAGCTTTGGAGCTACAAGTTAGTGCCGCCGTCCGCCTTGATGCGTTTTTGATGTTATTTTATTTGGCGCCAACACGGACACATTTTGGGAACTAAATTTTGTGCTAACTCAGCAATTTAAAAATACCTATCTACATAGTAGAGCTTTCTCGAATAAGAACAGTTTGATAAAATATAAATATGGTATCTTTAATATTACGTATGTACAACATACCTTCTTCAAATGAAATGTAGATTCCACAATTGGAAAATATTTTTTTTTCTCTTACGTTCTAATAATAATATGTCATATCTTAGATACAACAACATGAATTCACAATAAAATAAAATTTTAGTTTCGATCAATATACTTATACAACATAACAAAAACATAACAATATATTATATACAATAAGCTTAATTTTAAATCGAAACAACCATGGGGTTGTATAATATTCTGGGCACATTTAATCATTACCGCACAGTATTTAATAACCACAGCATAAACAATATTATTCAATAATATGAACACAAATTATTTATTGAAAAACAAAATACACAGCAGTTCAATACATTATTACCTAAACCTTAACAGATATACGATAAACTCAAAAGTCAAATAATATACTACCAAATATGGTTTGGCGCTTTTGAATCATCATTATACCAAGAAAAGCAGGTACAGACAACAGCAAAAACTATCATACCAATACATTGGCGAGAACATTGAGCAGTATATTTCATTGCATTATTCAGAAAGTTTTCCCTTCGGAAGCTGTGAGGCGGGGACAAGAGTAAGCCGCTCGGAGGCGCTAACTCCGTGTGTACGTGCTTATTGCTAGATGCATTATAATATGGGATATACGGTGAAGATTGCTTTGATACAGTCAGCAACGAAAACTAATAAGAATATGTAAATAATTTGTTTTGTGTGTATAATACTAATTAATTTCTAGGTAGGTACATTGATGAAGATATCAACTATATACGAAAACTGTTATTTTGACCCATTTGCCATATTTAAATGAATACTTAGGTGATGACTTATGAGAGATAATAATTAAACGATATAAGGATAATAAACACTACTTTAACAGTAAACCTTCACAATGATTAAAATATTTACTTTGTATTTTAAACTAAACTTTTAAAAATATCAAGACCGCAATCAAAAGCCACAACTGAAACTGCAGTTGCCTGACCCAAATTGAATGTACTTCCACGAATAAATCACAGGTTTAATTAACCAATGACGAACAGCACAAGCTACAGATAACCTATCGCATTTCCCACAAATCAATCAAGATTGGCTCAGTTACAAGAGCCTAGCTCATAGCAAAGGACTAGCGTCTGATGGCGCTTATGTACATCGCTGCGAACACGGCTTGAATTAATTCTGCATGTAAATACGTGTTAACGTTTGATTAAATCTCATATTTATAAATAATTTAATAAGTTATAAGTAAAAGATCTTACAAAATATAAATTTAATTTGCCACAATCGTCTTATCTAGGCCTTTTGGACTAAACTATAGTAATGAAATCTTAAATACCTATATCTCTAACTGCTGCTGCCACTTTATGCAAAATAAACTATTTCCATTATGATGGAAATTGGATGAAATTGGATTGGATATGTCCAATATTCATAAATGCCATAATAATTAATAAGTTTAAAACCATCTCAAAGTTATCACAAGCCGGACGTCTATCATATTATGTATTGTATACATCTTTGAGAAACAAAGAACTGAAAATAAACAAATTATTTTTGGGACTAAGAGCTAGCGTGCGTTGTAGAGTTGATGGGAGAGACAAAATAGTTGCGGAGACAAAAGTTGCTCTTGCGCGCTATAAAATATGTCACAAGAAATTACAAACTCAGAGCTAGCTGGGCTAGTAAGATAGTACACGTACGGCACGTAGCGACGCAATACTCGCCATAGAGTTGATGGGAGAGACAAAATAGTTGCGGAGACAAAAGTTGCTCTTGCGCGCTATAAAATATGTCACAAGAAATTACAAACTCAGAGCTAGCTGGGCTAGTAAGATAGTACACGTACGGCACGTAGCGACGCAATACTCGCCATAGAGTTGATGGGAGAGACAAAATAGTTGCGGAGACAAAAGTTGCTCTTGCGCGCTAGCTCTAATATTTAATTTCACTCTACGTAGATAATTTATATTAACAATTACGCAATCAAGACTGATTTGCAATTTGGACAAGAAACAGATTAATTAGTATCTATCTACAATGTGAATCGATGATAGATTTCCTGAAATCGTATCGATTTTACGATTTAGCACAGATTTGTAATTAGCCTTTAATTATATTATCGGTATTAACTTAATAAACGAGAATCAAGTCGAACAAGAATGTGCGACCATTCTGGCTATCTATATAACATTGAAATGATGCAATATATAATTGATAAAATAAGATTATTTCTATTTATACTTATGTTTAACAATTTATAGTTAAGGATCACGGATCACATGCTTTTTATAACCTTTAAAACGACTTTATTGTACTTATCATTATTTATTATAGGTTATAAATTAAAGTCGGGCTTCTATTAAAAACGTTAAAAATACTGTAATGTATATTTTATATTACACAATATAATATGAAAACAATAACGGCGACAGGTCAGTGATAAATAGTTGTGTTTCAACAGTTGACAGTTTTTAGAAAACATTGCTATTTCGTAGAAACTTCTTTTCATTACACAAAGAAATGTTAGCGTTATTTTTATATTTTACACTGCAGTTTTACAGCTGTTAATTGTTATTTTTGCACAGCGCTGTGAATAAGTGAGTACTTAAAACTTCTGAACGTTGGTAACTATGTGGAGAATTTAAGATTGCCATTCAGAATTCCTTGGCAAAGTGTATTATTTCGTTTTAAATTGTATTTAAGCCATATGCTACGCAAAAATACAGCCCTCGTTATTAAAATGTTATCACAAATTTGAATTTTCATAATAATTTTTCTTATTTTAACTCTGTTTCTCTCTGTGGTTTCTCTTCTAGTTAATATAAAACTTTATTCATTTAAAAAGGATACACAAATTAAATTCATGAATTAATATTAATTTAAAAATAACAAGAAGCAAGCTTATGCTTGCTGTTTCTTTGTTTGATTTAAGTAACTATTATTAGGTACTTAAATTAAACAAAGAAACTATAAATCGGAAAAACATTACGAACAAATTAGACCTAACAACCAACCCCCAAACCAATACCTACAGTTCATCAAATGAAACCACTATGAATTCCCATCATCAAAGGAGTCCCTCAATCGTCAGCCCACATTATTCAACCAGAGCGTCTCAGATGCAGCATCTTCCACTTGATTGATGAAGACCTTCCATTGATCGAGAATTAGCTGCACTCGATATAAATGGCTGCCGTTCCACTCCAATGGTCCTAATGCTATTGTTTGCTTGATTTAATAACGCCCACTATTATATAGGGATTTAGAATGCTTATAACGGGGAATTTCAGTTAATCCTGTTTCCTAAACACAAAGGTTTTTCTTAATATCTTCCTTGATAATCCTTTTGCTGTTATATTATAGAGCTGTACAGGAAGATCTTTTATGTTTTCCTTTATAAAGAAAACGGCTCAGTTATATCAATGGTTAGGGAAATTTTCAAAAAGTGTGAGGATGTGTGTGTGTTAGTCTTTCACGCAAATACTACTGAACCGACTACAATGAAATTTAGCACACAGGTTTCATTCCAGAAATCCCACAGGATCGGGAACTATGCGGATTTTTCTTTCAAAACGCGGGCGAAGACGCGGGCGGAAAGCTAGTCTTTTAATAGGTAATTATTACCTGCCCCTGTAGTCTGTACAAATTAGTCGGTAATTACCGATAACTTATTTATAGACCCGTCTTCAGCAATGAAAATGATGTCGCTTAATACCTCTCCCCAATTTGATGGAAGCATACAATGGATACATATTTGTTTATAATTTTTATTCTTCACAAAACTTTCCTTTATGCGTCAAAATATTTATATAATAATAGCCTTGTAGCAATGCATTTTTATCTAAATTAATAACATCATTATTTCAATTCCGTAGATATATGAAAAATAAATAAAATATAGATTTCATGGATTTGGAAAATCATTTCTTTGCAACACATTCGAATATTGTCAAAACAAATTATTCTTTGACATTGTCAATCGTTATGATTCCGACCTTGATTCCGACGTTTGATCTCGACAAGATCTCGAAGGCCCTTCTCCCATTACGCTACCGGTATCCTACACGTCCGCGACTAAAGTATAGGTGGTCGTTTTTGCGTCGCGTTTCGCGCGTATCTCTTCGGAAGAAAGATAAAAAATTCTTATCATCTTGTTGTAGTTCTCGTGCGGCTATAAAAACTCTATAATTTACTTATGTTTCTTTCAATATATGGATGAATCCAGTACATCCTACTTTTACATCGTCACTGGAATCGCTCGACATAGCGTCCGTCTACAAAAACGAGGCACAATAATGATGAATTTAGTCATTTTTCAGTCGCTTAATACGCGAGCATCGGGCAGCGAGCAAATATCTAACTAGTATTCTACTCGAGTATCGTATTCTAGAAGTATCGAAATGGGAGAAGGGCCTTACGGTTTGTGTGGATTTGTAGATACGGTTGATAATATCGGAAACATTATATATTATTATAATTTTATAATAAATAGAAGATATTTCACACTTCCGATGCTATATTATGATTTAACGCAATATTTTTTTCTCTTATTTAATGTTATTGCAATTAAAATAAAATAAACAAATACTTAATGTTTTATTTTTAAGATGGTTTCAAAATCTTATTGAAAATGTTAAGAAGCCTCTTATATTATATTAAATAAATATTAAAATAGTGTACTGCTGTCTGCATTTATTCAGCCTAAATTATTGCATTCATATTCGATTAATTTCTTTTTGAACTTCTAGGATAATAAAATTATACAGATGAATACAAATAAAATTAAACGATCCAATTACGAAATAAATTTATTAGAAAATTTTAATTTAACAGTTTATAATAGCGTAATTGAAAATTTGGCTCAAAAGTCAAAACCATCATCCCTCACCAACATAATAATTCTAGTAACTTGTTCATCTGTAAAATATAAAATTTATAGATAAATATTTATATTTAACACATAAATAATATTAACCGTGAACCGCTAAATCAATTGCATTGCATCCTTTGCTTATTAACTGCTTATTAACTGTAATAAAATATACAATGATGCACATAATATAATATAATAATACAAGCTAAAAATACAATTGATACAAATTATCCGTTCCGTCCTTAGTTTTAGTTCCGTCAGTTTCTATGATGTCTTAAAGATTCGAATTGAGAGCTTTTGGAGCCCTATCTTGTAGAGCTTTTGGAGTCTTTTGATTAGAATTTTATTGCACTTCACAAATAACAAAATATGACTAAACTAAAACTAATAGCTTTAACTATATAAAAACATAACGCAGATTGATATTTTCTTGGGATATTTGTTATCCAATAGATTTATAGGACTTTTAAGAACATAATTAAAAATTATCCTCTTGAAAACACACAATTTATATTTATTTTGATAGAAATATTATTTTCATGATTGATGATTGATGTCAAATGTCAAAAAAGTAAATAAAGAGGTTGCCATACATGGAATTTTGGATTCCATGAATATGTAATTAATAGAACATTAATTAAACGATTGATATAAAAAATATCGAATTTGATTAAAATTAAATTAACTGCCATGTTTTTTTGTGCATAAAATTTGCTTTTTTTATATGCAATTGCAATTGTAATAATGCGAAAATTAATATAACTAATCTTAATTTACTATCTATTCCCTAAAACTAAGCTAAATTTCTTGGAAAAAGAACACTAAATTTTTTAGGTCTATACTATAGTTACTGATTGGTTACTGATAATCGTTAGTTACCGACCGATTTCGGTCGATATCGATGTCGATTAGTGTCGAGACTACGCCTACTGGATAGATAATCATAGCGACTAATTTATCGAATAACATTTATACATAAATTATTATCTGTCTGACATTACATAAATTATCTTCTCTAAATATATAATACAAAATTCTCGTGTCACAATTTTAGTTACCATACTCCTCCGAAACGACTGGACCTATTCTGAAAGTTTGTGTGCCTCACGCCGAGATAGCAAGAAATAAGCAAGATAGATTGAATATTATGAACATACTTAGTTCAAAATTCTTCTCCTTTTAGCAACGTATTATAAATACAATACAAGTAAACAATGACTTCAACTGAAAAATATCGAAAAATTAATTCATTCCGACGCCTGTCATAAACGACGAAACGATTCTTTGATCCAAGTTTCATTACTTCCTCAATCCTCAACAGTCAAACTTTTCGACACAAACGACAGATTCTCCGAACATATTTTGACAAATAATTGTACAAGGCTGTCAATAAAGTGAGATTCAGTTCTGTACAAATAATTGTCATTTTGAGGAAAATGTGTCAGTGGTAGACCGTTCGGTTGCAGACATGGTTTCCGAAACATTTAAAAAAGAGAACTTTTTAACCATTAGACATTATGTTGGGTTTTGTATTATGCGGTATACTTCAGTAGCAGCTATTTCACTAATACAGGATGTTTATAAAATTGAGTTTAAATTAAATACGCCCCTTACAGAATGCTTATGGGGCGAGAGTTTTCCATGTGGCCTCTTTATCTCCTTGGTGGTAAAATCAATCTGATTTAAATAATATTATAGGAGTTAGTAAAAAACAAGGAGCTAAATATTAATATAAAACAGGTGTGAATTGTGATTGTGTAATTTAGCAGTGACAAAAAACAATATGCCTCCAAAGATTCTCCACAGTTGATGTGGTGGTTTTCTCCTATGCTACGGTATTGTTAGCAAATTGTATGCATTTATAATAGATTTATTTTTCCGTACAAAATTCACATCATAAACTTTTAATTGCACGATAATTGATGCTTACGCGGGACAAAAGGAAGCTCAACAGAATGAAACTACAAAATAACAAGAAATTCTGAACAAAAGGGAGCAACAAAAGTGAAGTGAGAATTAAAAAAATGCTGAACATTAAAGATAACGCCATTACGCCGTGAATAGATAATTCTCTAAGTTTCCAGAGGCATTAAAAGTTTTCTTGCAAATCGGACGTGACTGGCCGATCGTGACCGATAACCTTTAAAAGGTTTTTTGGCGCGCACCCGCCGGCCGGCACACGCTTTGTGGGATCTGCTAACTCACTCCTCATATACTTTTTAATCATTATTCACTATCACTCGCTTTCAGGAGAATTCCGTAATGAAAATTATTTTCAGATCACTTTGACTGTAACATATATATTGTATGAATACTATGAGAGCTTTCAATAAAAAAGTATGCTTGTCTTAAAAAGTGCTACGAAAAAACGAAGAATAGCTCTATTGATCGTTCATGTAATATTAATAATAAATTATCATGTAATATAGAGTTTTATAAACTTAATCTTTATAGCTTCATTCATCCTTGACTTGTTTAGTAAATGCTGAAAAAAATATATTTATGGGTAAAATGAAACACACATTCAGAAGAATGGTTTTATTAAAACCATAATATTATGAGAGTCACAGATATCCACGAAGTAGTCTAATATTTACTTACATTATATATTTACACATTGTTCAACATCACATGTTTTATCCTTGTTCTTAAATAAATATTAATCTAAATATTACATTTCTATATAAGATATATTTGAAGGGCAGTGTTAAAATCGACCCAACTATTTTTTGTAATTGGTACAGTTTTAACGATAGTCTTAAAGTTTCACTTTTATCCACAACATGTAATAAAGTGTCCAAAATTTGGTACATAGAGCACGTGTATAAAATGAGAACCAAAATTAAAAAAAATATGTGTCGAGTTATTTTTCTAAGAAGTATCTACATTATAGAATTTCGTTTTAAGAAATTAGATCGCAATGGTATGTATCGTATCAAAATTAAATAATACTGTAGGTCCTTACAAAATGTGATATTCTAAGGGTATATCCCTGATGTGAGTTTAACCCAATTCTTGAATAAGATTTCCTCACTGGAAACAACGTAAAACCTCTTTTTATTCAAAGTAATTACAAGTTTTTACTTCAAACTGGAGAGCTTTTAGATCATATTATATCTTTAATAAAAGTTATTTAACCTCTGTGATATATTTTCTTTGTGGCACGTATAAAATTAATTAAATATGCAATACCTATAATACGCATTTCACTAAACACAAAAATAATTACAAAATACAAAATCGACTTTTTTCAAAAAAGATGGCCTAGTTGAGACCTGACATTTTGCTTATATAACTTGAGTAGAATTTCCTAAGAGTATACATTGATCTCTACATACAATTATAAATATCTATTTATACAAGTATACATTATTCTAAACATGTTTAATAGTCGAGGTAATGAAGACATTAGATTCAGCCTGAAAGATCCATTATTTTTATAAAAAATATTCACATTTTTTTAAACCCAATAACTATGTTTAAAAATTAACAATTTGCAGTGTAAAAACTAAATTATTAGATCTACAGAAGCAAATGAACTAATTTTGAAAACTAAATTAATTACACTTTGTTTCTTTCAGGTTTATCCTAAGAACTGTACAGGGTCTCTTATTCTACAGGAACAAAAATAAACGAACAATCTGAATAGTAAATATATCTATATTTTATAAATACATAATATAATCCTTACTATGGGCAAGATTAAATCTAAAATGTCACATTTTGATCATAATATTATAGAGCGTCTATTTACAATATTGTTTTTACCTTATAATATAGAATAACTCATAGCAATCTACAAGTTTCATAGTTTACAAAATTCAATTAAATGTATTTACATGAGCATTTACAAGAGTTTTAATAAATATTCAGTGAGCTGTTATACATATGAACATTTTAATTGAGTAGTAACTAAGTAGTAGTAGTTTATTTAAGTAGTAGTATTAACCTATTCGAGTAGTCGTTGGTAGAAAATATAACTTTTGTTTAATTATGATTTAGATATTATTTAACAAGAGATTTGATTTCTTGGAAACTGTGCACACGAAATTTAATAGATAAATTAATTTAAGAAATCCAATTTGCATTTAATATGAACCGAGAACGACATACATTCATAATTATTTTTTCCCGCGCTACCGTCCCAGATAATATCAGTTTCCCATATTTTTAATCTATGAAATATGCCAGAATCTTAATTAGTGTACATTATTTATTAGTTTCCACTAACGTTATGGGATGAGCCGTGGTTTAGAGAGCTTAAATATTTAATTCGAGGAGCTTACGTACAAAATAGCGAAACCCGTCATCATGAATGTTAAATGAAGTGAAATCTACTCGAGAAACTAAACGCGCTACTAATTTACTGAGTAATTTAATTTCAACAATGTATTCCACATTAAACTGCGATTTGAATTACGTTTTCATTTCTCTGAAGGACATGACTGAGAATCTTGAGTTGCCTGGCGCGTAAAATGTTGCGTTTTACTAGATATTATCATGAACAAGCTAACAGTTTTAGCAATGTAAGCACATTGTTTATTCTTTTGTCACAAGTTATTCTTCTAAATATTTCCTTGTTTTATAATCGAACAACTTCTAAATATATATTTATAAACAAAACACATTAAAACATATTGTTTTCGCAGCGTAACATCAGTTTCACCCAACTCCCAGTTCACAAGAACGAATCGTAAAATCTTCAAAAAAATCAACTTGAAACACTCGAGTTTTCCAAACTCTAATTTAACATGGCCCCTTGTAAATATTAGACAATAAAAACACTCGTAAAATGCGCTGAATATTAAGAAAGAGAGTAAAAATGAATTCAAAACGACGACAAGTTCGGAAGAGCGTGACTCTGAATACGGTAACTTCGTCAGTCCCCGACGCGCTGTAAAGTGGCGGAGATTAATTGTCAGTCATTTACACAATATTATAGTTTGGTATACTGTTTGTAGGGTCGTTAACTCCGAGATTCTTGTGTGGTCTTGAGTTTATAAAGTCAAGGAGATGTGAAAAAAGGCCTAAAAATAATAATGTAAAATTTGCTTCGGCACTTTCCTACTTGTAAACTTTTAATTCATTGTTATATTCTTTATTTATTTGTTGTGTTGTTTTTTACAAGGAGAGGCTAGCTTAAAAAGAAGAATTTCAATTACATAATATTACTCGTAAACGGCAATTCCAGTATTATATATTATTGTTTATTATACATTCTGACTCTGTATCTCATTGGAAATAGCTTTATGATATAATATAAAGTTCATACCAAACCACACCGACGTACGCCATCAAATTAACGCTAAGCCATCCTCAAAACTATTCATGCAAATTGATCAAACTAGCATTTCATGTCCAATATTCATTTACGTAAAATTCCGACTAAAATTCAACAAAGAGATTGTTTGTTAAAACCAGTTTGGTGTTGATCAACAATGTTTATGATTATATGTATGCTATTTCACTAAATATGACATATTTATCAAAACTCAATTTATAATTATTAGAATCTGATTTCATTTCTTTGATATACCTAGTTTGATTTATTTGTGTTTCACAGTTCACAATGTTTTGTTTTAAAAGATATTAATATTATTATCTAGTTGTTCGTCGTTTCTAACCGACTTCATTAATTGTAATAGTGTTAGAGAAACTATGGAGTTTCTTGCCGGTTCTTCTCCATAGATACTGTTTTCCGAATGGGTGGTAATTGTTAAAAATATGTAATGACGATTCGAAAGTGCTTCGAAAAGAAGTCTTATTGAATAAATAAATGTTTAGGTTTGAATACTAATTCTGCTAACTTTGTAAATGTGAAGTACTTGAGATCTTTTTATTACGTTTATTTCTATTTTTTTTCTGATCAAGGTTTAATAAGGCCTGTAGTATTGTTTAATTTTGAAAGTGTCAAATGAATTATTTGTGCCAGGGTTTTATCAAAAACAAGTTTATTTCAGATAAATAAAATAAATTTTAGCAAAAGGTGAGTAAGGTAAAAATATTATGTAGATGATAGAATAATAACAATTAGTATTTTATCGGACACTATAATAAAAAGTATTCTTTTGATTAACTAAAAGCAACTCTCAATTAGCAAACAATTATAGATAGTTACATAAGCAATTGATCGTTTGCTTTGAAAAGCAGAACCAATGTGTTTTCCACGAAATACTAAATTTATGCGTGCTCTAATGTATGCCTGTTTTCGATAATTAATAAAGCCACGTATAATATTTGGCATTTGAAATTGTAGACTCGCGAACGCGCTCGTAAAGCGAACAACTTTATTAGTGTTTAATGAATAATAAATAGTTAAATTATAATCTCAGAAGTCAGTGAGATATTTACAGTTTTGTACATATAAAATATATGACTCTACAAAATTTCGTAGCAATTTTAAATTGTCAACCGGTATGTATTTTTGTAAACAAGGCCTGAAAAACGTGCAGATTTTTATACAGGTTTTGTTAATTTCTGAAGTCAAGCAGCAAATAGAACAACATCGTACCTTCATTGCGTTTTCAAAAATACAGTAATAATAGTGTTATTTTTTAAATTTAAAAGAACAATTCAACTGTACCTACATTGTCCATAGAAATATATAAAGTAATCCATTATTTCCACAAGCAAGTGAATGTGGAATAAACAGTTTAGACTGCGCAACATAACAGTGTTAGAGTGAGTGACTCGCGCCGGTCACCGGTGCAAGGACAGTCATTGGAGCGAACTAGTACATGCACATACTAACACATTACCTGTATAACAACTTCAGGCAACCTTAAGTTCTTTGTACATGTAAGGGTGGTTTAAAGATTTTAAAACAAGGTATAATAAATACATTAAATTATGTTTTTAAACAGGAACAATTTTTCGATCTTTCATCCAGTTTATATTCTTTTGAATGTTTATCACAAAGCAGTCGCTTTAAATTCAAGAGCTTCCTGCATTGTTAGATCTTTACTTTAATGTCAAACAATGGAATTAAAGGGCAAATTACGAAAATAGCAAGAGGTCTTACTCTTTGAACTGTCAAAGTAACATTTTCAACATTTTATGGCTGCCGTATTAGATTTATAATCCTATTCATTTACGATGCTCTACAATTTGGTGAAAATTGGAAATCAATTAATCTTGAAAGATGAAATTAATATATACATATTAAAAGTGATTTTCAATGTGAACTTCTCTGCCTTGAAAACGAGAATCTTTATTAATTTATTCATAGACTATTAGTAAAACATAAATATTGGCAAAATACAATTCCCACGCATAGAGTTTAGAATTATTTATAGCCAATATCAGTCATCACGGCTATTATAGGTCTTTCAAGTAATATTCTCTAATAGACTGAAACACTATCTTCACAAGCCATCATAATTACTTAGTTCTCATGTTTACATTGTCACAAAGGATATTTCATGCTAAACCTCCGAACAATATTCGTATCATGAACACGTCATCAAAAGCTGTGTTTCTAGAAATTCAGCCGTCATCAAATATATAACGGATTTAAAACGTGATTATTTTTTTATTCGAACCAAAATACTATCCATACTAATATTATAAATGCGAAAGTAACTCTGTCTGTCTGTCTGTCTGTTACTCAATCACGCCTTAACTATTGAACCAATTTGCATGAAATTTGGTATAGAGATATTTTAACACCCGAGAAAGGACACAGAATAGGTTTTATCCCGGAAATCCCATGGGAACGGGAACTATGCGGGTTTTTCTTTGACTGCGCGGACGATGAGTGGAAAGCTTATTTTATTACTATAAATAATAATAAACACGCGTTTCGCTTGATTTACAATTCAAATGATAATATACAATTAATAGTTGAGTCAAGAAGATTTTACTTTCATATATATTTCAAGTTGCCATCATTATTCTACACTCGTTCGTTTCTTATTTTCAAGGAAATAATAGTGTTTTGTTACATCACTAAAGGAAAATGTTCTATAAGTTAAACATTCCTAAATTATTTTTATTATATACCTTTTATTACTTTGTAACCAACAGATTCCAAATAAAATACATCTGCAAACATTGCAGCATTCACACAAAATGTCATTTTATTTTAAAATCCACCACAATGTTCAATAAGTCACGATACAAAAGCATTTTTACATTTCAGCACTCACAATGAACATTTGTTTTGACACAATTCAGTTTTTACACCATACTTTATAACACAAAATCACTACAACTTCCAATAGTATATACTTCTTCATTCACTTAATTGTTCACGTATTTATAACTCGACGCATTTCAAATGTCTTCAAATACTTTAAAACTCGTCTACACTGAGATCTCCTGTATTTGGACGCGCTTTTTTGGAGGCGCGGCGCTGCTCGCTCTCTCCTTTAATTCTAACTCGCTGCTGCGCTGTGGAAGTCGATTATATGTTAATTATAGTCATAAATATTCAAAGAATTCAATAATTATTAAAAGTCAGAAAGAGATAGCAGTCTTTCAAACTACCAATGTGCGAGTAAGACGTCAGACAATTTGAATCGATCATTTCTTGGCACGGTTTGTAATAGAACTTCAATCTAATTTATTCATATTTACACGCTCAATTTACGAGCAAAATGTGTAAGATACGGCTTTAGAACATACATCTACATTCGCAAATATTTAATTTGAATTACAAGATTGTAGACGTTTTTGTAAATGTTTACACATTAATATAGACTATACTTTAAAAACTAGATGGTTTCAAAAATACTATGTTGTGTAACAAAACGAATCATTACACTACTATAAAAATAACTGCGTTAAAAACAACCGACTTCAAAAACGGAAAAGTAAGAAATAAAAAAGATTTGATATTATTAATTACTACATATTATTTTTATGTGCTATTTACTAAAAAGGTTTGATGTCGGTGCATGGGCTTAATACTAAGTGCTTAGTGTTTGGCACCGACTTCAAACCTATTTAATAAATAGCACATAAAAATAATATGTAGTAATTAATAATATCAAATCTTTTTTATTTCTTACTTTTCCGTTTTTGAAGTCGGTTGTTTTTAACGCAGTTATTTTTATTTAATACTTTTTAGTGTATTTTTCAACACGAATCAAACGAGCCCAAACTCGATAAAGTTGAGTCAATATATTACTGAGTTCCTATGGCCACCTTCCGATTCCATCATCAGATCAGCTCCATGTCATGATAATGTTTCATCGCTATCCAATTTACATTCGTATACAAAATTTCAGCTCAATCGGTTACCGGGAAGAGAATCAAAGTTACTTGCTACATTGAAATTAAGTCATCGAGTACAGACAAAAATGCTCATAAAATAAAAACTACTAGGCCTAGCCGAATAAAATTTTTATGGGACCAATTCGACACCATCCCGCATCGAACAAAAAAAGAATCACGTAAATCGGTTCAGAAACCTCGGAGTAATCGGTGTACATACATAAAAAAAAAAAAAAAAAAAAATATACCGGCCGAATTGATAACCTCCTCCTTTTTTTTGAAGTCGGTTAAAAATAATATACAAGCTTGGTCTATAAAAACACTGAAAATTTCGTTCCAAGATTAATGTCTTCAAAGCATGTACAAGAAAATGAAATACAAGCATGAACATCGCAAGGCATACATGGCATTCATCGCAAAATGAGCGGGAGCGAGTGCCGCGTCATCGCAGCCCATCAGCCCATAATGTGAGCGTTTTGCTCGCATCAATCACAGTGCATTTTATTCGAGCCATCGATATTACGTCTCTATTTGCTTACTCCGATTCATGATGCATTGTTACGCGCCATTTCTGCTCAGTGATGATTATTGTTGGCTCGTGTGCGTTGAAGGAACGACTGGAGCGTTACGTGTTTTCAGGAGTTCACAAGAGGGTCCATGGTATATTAGGAACGTACTACATATACAGTATTTCCCGCTTATATAGTATAAGATCGTCTGTTGTGCTCTCCTTACACATATTTTACATTTGCATAAGCTCTGAAACAAAGTACAAGTGAACATTTCTACCTTAAGAGTGCTCTTGCGCGGCGAGGTGACGGTGTCCCCACTCGCTGCGCTCACACCCGACCGGCTTGAACTGCTCCCTAGGAAACAATGAATGAATTCATTAATGAAAAAATCTTTAGTAACATCCCATATCTTACATATTATTAGGTATGTATATAATAAGCCGCTCAGCCCATCTCTACCCGGGTTAGATAGAGGGAAAATATAACATATGCTACACATAAATAATGTAGCGGTGTGGTGATAAAATTTCAAAATAGATTGTCTGTTTTGGAGAAAATTTGGTTCAATCTATATAATATATAAAACTCAAAAGTGACTGATATAGTGATCTATCAACGCACAGCCCAAACCACTGGACGTATCAGGCTAAAATTTGGCATACAGGTAGATGTTAGGACGTAGGCATCCGCTAAGAAAGGATTTCCCGAAATTCTTGCGGGAACGGGGAAAAACGGGGATGCACGTACAAAGTCGTGGGCGGAAGCTAGTATTAAATAAACTTACTTACGTATATAAAATAACCTATGAGTACTTTCTGTATAATTTTAGTAAAGACATTTTTAGTTTAATAATGTACCTATATAATTATTATTTAATGGATGCAAGCTTTCAAAATACAAATTTTAAAGGTATTCTCGTTCTGTTGATTAAAGAGAATATTTCGTTTGTGTTTATGAGTTTACTTTGAATAAAGTTTGCCTGGAGAGGTAATATATTAAATTGATATGTTTTATTAATGTCACACATAAATAAATGAATTTAAAATAGCGATTCTGTGGTCAAATGATCACGTCTATATTGGTTAATCGGGTTTCGAGGAGGTTTCAATCCATTTTGGGTGCTACTTTTTTATCACCATACTAAAAATAATTATATTCAAAACAAAAACTGTATAAAATAGACAATCATATTATGTTCTATATATCAGTTGCAATAGTCAATAGATTGCAATCTAAAAGATACTGAGTACTAACTATAGTAACCTAACAATAATTCTTAAATACCTACTGTTTATAAATATTACCTACTATAAAACAGGCAAAAACCGATTACATTTTTTAAAAGCAAAGAATGTTACCCAAAATACTTAAAAAAAATGTTTAATTACCGTCTCGTCTGGGCCTCCGATTGGCGCGCCGCTTCCCGCGCTGCAGGTAGATTCCCGCGAAGACCAGCAGGTTGAGGGCCAGCAGGAAGCAACCAGCTCCCACGGTCACACCCAGCGCTACTGTGTAGCTGTAACAAACGTAGCGATTGTCTATGCTCTCCTAGTACTTTTGTATTGAATAATATCGATATTTTTTTAATTTTTAAGCTATTGCATAGCTTCTATCGCGGGCCTTGAGCGTGGGGACTGAATTGAGAAATTCCGTAACGAAAAAACCTCACGCTCCCCACTCTGACGGGCTCGGAGGTGTTGCTTGAAGGCATGCTATGCAATAGCTTTACCGCGGCAGTCCCCGGGTGCCACACGTCTTTTTTATAATTTCACCGACATGATTGTAAAAAAACGAAGTCTTAAATTAAGAAATATCATGCATTTAACAAGGCTGTTATAGTTTATAAGCTATTTTTACTAACTTCCATCACATTAATCAAGTCTATAAAGTCTTAAAAGAAGACCTTTTCAACCTATACTGGCTGCAAAAGGCAACAATGTTCAGAAAAGGACAATCGATAGCATAAAATAAATATGAATTACATCTGGATCCACAACGGAACACGAAGCACGGAGCTCTACATACTGAAGTGTATTATCGATTATCGTAAAAGGATTTCCTTCAACTTCAAAATAACATTTTTTAAGGAGACGACATAAATTTTTCTATTCTTTTACAATCAAAAATGATAAATTCTCCCATTATTATGCCATTATCAAGTATTTCAACACGATATTGTCTATTTACATAATTTCCAACACACCTCAAGTTATTTAGCAAAATCGTCCGTATTTTAATTCTCAGCGAGGAATATTATTTACGGGGAATCCTTTTGAAATATGACGCCATTACCTCGTCGGCGCGCGTCCAGTTAATTCTGTCCCGGTACGCCATCATTTAACATTATCAAGTGAAGCCAGTCAGCCAGCCGACTTGAGAAATGGATCATTCATGAGCCACCGTCATGAGTCTTTCAGGAAATATTGTATGAATCATATCTGCTATTAGAGAATGTCGTTTATACTTGCTGAGTACTCTACCTGATATTATTGACCTATTAATAAAGGCTTTTAATGAAATAGAAACGTACAATAAGTTTTTATAATTATTTAATGAATTATAAAAAGATAAAACTGGACATTACGGTTATGTAATATAATAAGATAGAAGAGATATTTATCGTAATAACCAAAACGTATTTCGCTTACTTTAATATAATTTTACATTTTGTCATCTTATTCGTGGATATTGTAGAGAAAATATTTATTTTTCAAACAATCCATTGTATTTACAATGTTAACTAATCACTTATTAAAAGACAAGAAGGTCAACATTATTAAGAAAAAATATTTTACTTTGTTCTTTGCAGTCCCTCCAATGAGAGGTCTGCTCATACGTAATGCTACTTATAAAACGACAGCTATTCCCATAAGGAATTCCGATGTAATAGCCGAGTAAATGCGATTGCAATGAACAGGTACCTAAACACATTAGATGAATTACAGGCAGCAGATCCGTCTTGTAAAGCCAGCGATATGGACGTATATTTTTGCCAGCCCTGTTTGCTTCCGCATTGAACGTTGCAAATGTTTACGGGGAACTTTTATAGGAATAGGGCTGCCATTCGAGTGTATTTTAGAGATTTAAACTACTTTAACAGTGTCCTATTATGAACGAAGGTTGGTAAGGATGGGTCGATATTTGGTAATCTTCATTTGTGTATTTATAAGACTTTCTCATAAGTAAAATATACGCAGGTATAAGTTAGTGTATCAATAAATTTACACATTTGAAAATTTTGAAATTTACTACGCAGTAAAATTTGGTTTTATATGAAAAAAGGGTAGAAGTGAAGTCCCATGTCTCCTAGTGGGGTGAGGGGCAGATGCATTATACGTCTATTTCACTGATCGATTTTCTTTAGGGACAAGTAGGTGATCAGCCTTTTGTGTCCTGCCACCGGGAATCAAACCCAGGACCCCTCGGTGTTACGCTCACGCCTCAACCACTGTACCAAGGAGGCGGTCAATGAAAAAAAGGGTACTGTAGTATAAATTGTTATGATATAAACACATAAACGCTATTTCATTCAAAGTTGAAACTAAAAGCAGTTTTGAGAAAATATCGCTATAATGTTACAAGCGAACGTTTTATCATGACTTCATACAATATTAATAAAATTGAGACAGTAAAAGTTTCAAAGTTACCAAGTCCTGAATATTTATCGCTTGCAAGCGGATATATAAAACTATGAGAGGCAGCCCTAGCAAACCTTTTTGGTAAATATGTTTCGTACGGGCAAACTTCTGTTATCTTGAAATTGCGAACTTGCAGTGTGACTCTATGAGAGTTTTTGTTAAAGTGGCAAGTATAATCCAATGTAACGGAATATAGAAGATGTTCAAACTATTTTCCTCCTTAAATAACGGAGCCTTACTTTATTATATTACAGCTCCTGTCCTTGTATTGTTATAGATAATTTTTGTGATAACACGAAGTTATGTTTCGTGTTTTGGGGAAAGAGATAAGCGTAAGGCTGGCCAGATGCTTTGTTATTTGTTGTAATGAGGAGCTGCTTTTATTGTTGCAATATGGTTAGTAATAATATTATTTTTATATACCTAACATAATAATCGTGTCGGTCAACATACTTCTTAATTTGCAATCGTTTCTTTTAACCCATCAAATTTTAGTTTCGAACGTTAAGAACATTCATTATGAAAGACGAACACGAACGAACACTGTAAAGTTTTATAGTTTGGGACTTGTCGCTTAATCATTCTCCAGCAAACGACAAAGCAAATATCAATGTTAGCAATGTTGTTGAAAGCCAAAATTTTACAGCAAAGTAGGTACTATAAAAGTGAGGTATTGTTTGATTTTAAAACTTTCGCAATTACCCACCACGGTTGGACAAAACTCCGACCCGGCTAAAACAATACCTTTATTAATGGTCAAAGTTTCGTTGTATTTGCAACTACAAGTGCTATTTTTCAGTTTTAATCGGGACTTATTATAATTCCATTATATAAAAACATGTGACTCTCGACAAAAAATCTCACCAGTTATAAATAACTAGGTATTCAGGAAAAAATTCAGACAAAATTTCTCAATTATTAACTAAATAAAATTCCAGCGAGAATTAATAAATTCATAAATTATTATAGTCTTAGCGGAATGTTTGATCTCCAATATACCAGGAAATAATCGTGGCTAATGAAAATAAGTCTGTAGGAATTATTTTGTAAGCGCTTCGTGATAAGTAAAATTTTCGCAGCAAAAACGCTTCGGAAAATTAAACGGATAATGAATGTAATACGAGCGAAGTTTTAACCAGATCGTAGGATAAGATGGTCTCAATTATAGCTTTTTATCGAAGTTATATTTATTAAGTAAAAAACTCGTTACTCTCATGAGTTTAAGTTTGCCTTTTTTTTAATTTATGTTTTAATGTACTTATTAAAATGTACTTATGAGTTTTGGTAGTGCTAATTCCCTACACGTATCCTGATTTTTTTTTTTTTTTTTTTTTTAATTAAATAAGGTTGCTAATTAGAATAGCACCTTATACAAATTACAATCTAGCCTACAAGACTAATAAGTAATTTTATGTTAACCTAAATTTCTAAATAACTTATTCTAAGAGAGTGTCCATTGTCACTTGCTTAGTGTCTGTTAAGGGGAAGTAAGTCACTTTGCTCGTGTGCTTTGGTATACAGATAATTGTCACTGTTCACTTTTCACTTATCACTACACTAACTCAAAAGGTTTAGTCCTTTTTAGTCTTCGCACTAGGTCCGTGGTGTCAAGGAGCTGGATAGCCTCAACATTCACGTGATGATGAAGTCGATGTTGATGAGCTTCTGCATGTTTTTGAACAATTTTGTCCACGGTGTCCACTTTTAGGTCACGGTGGAGGTCACCATTACGAATGTACCATGGAGCATTTACAATGTCTCTCAGTACTTTATTTTGGAAACGTTGTATAATGTCAATGTTGCTTTTTTTGGTACAGCCCCACAGCTGAATACCATACGTCCATACTGGCATTAGGACTTGTTTATATATGAGTAGCTTATTATGTATCGACAACTGGGAGTATCTTCCAAGAAGCCAATACAATTTCTTATAGCGCAAGCCTAATTCTTCTCGCTTCTTCTTGACGTGAGCCTTCCAGCGTAGCTTAGCGTCAAGCGTCATACCGAGGTATTTCGCCGTGTTGGCATAAGGTATTTGTTGGCCATTAAGGAGTATCGGGACAATCTGTGTTCTTTTGTTTGTAAAATTTATGTGAACGGATTTGGATTCGTTCAATCTTATCCGCCATTTCCGAGTCCATTCGTAGACCTGGTTCACAGCTTCTTGAACTTTATCTCCTGCTTCCTGGTAAGTGATGCCTGTGGCCATGATAGCAGTGTCGTCGGCAAATGTTGCAGTAATGTTTTTTTCTAATACTGGGATGTCACACGTATACAAAAGGTATAGGATGGGACCCAAAACACTTCCTTGTGGTACACCAGCTCGTATTTCCTTGAGGTCCGAGTAGGCATCGTCTTGTCGAACTCTAAATACTCGATTGGTTATATACGATTCTAAGATATCTGAAATTTGTTTTGGTAGCATTGTTCTTATTTTATGAATGAGACCTTTGTGCCAAACCTTATCAAAAGCCTGAGCGACATCTAAAAACACTGCTGAACAGACTTTCTTTTCTTCAAACGCTTTTTCGATGACATTTGTTAATCTGTGAACTTGATCTATTGTGGAGTGTTTCTTTCTAAATCCAAATTGGTGTTCTGGAATTATTTTCTTCTCATCAAGTATTGGCATGATCCGTTTAAGTAACAGTTTTTCAAAAAGTTTTGATACTATTGGTAGCAACGAGATCGGTCGATATGATGTTACATCATTTGGTGGTTTTCCTGGCTTTAATATCATAATAACTTCAGCAACTTTCCACAAATTAGGCACATATTTTAACCTAAATGCAGCGTTGAAGAGTGTTGTTAATTTAATTATAGCTTTGCGTGGCAAATTATGCATTATTTCGCCTGTGATTAAGTCAAACCCCGGAGATTTTTTTGGGTTAATACTTAACTTAATTTCGTTGGAAATCTCTTTGGGTGTTACAGACTTTATTTGTAATTCTTCATTAAGGTTTTGATCTTCAGGTAGTTCATTTGCGTCATCATCATATGGCTTAAAGATATTTTCCAGATGTTGCGCAAATCTTTTAGCTTTTTGTTCATTGTGGATTGCCCATTTTCCATTTTCTTCCTTAATTGGTGGAATATGCAGAACGGGTCTATTCATATGTTTCGTAGCTTTCCAGAGAGAGTAGTCTGTGCTGCGATCGTTAGTCAGTTTTTTGAGATATGACGTCATATTAGCGTCATTTAGTTTTTTTATCTCTCTTTGTAGCTGTTTTGTGAGATTATTTAGTAGCTTTTTATCACCAGGAAAACGAGTTTGGTGCCACCGGTTTCTCTGCTTTCTCTTTTCACGTAAAAGTTCGATAATATTCTTCGGGTAGACTGCTCCCCTGTGACAAGAGTGACTATCTGGTGTGTTTCTCCATGCTGCTTGTTGTATGTCTACCATAAATTTTTCAACTTCTATATCAAGTTGTTCTGAATTTTTTAATGGTATATTAAGTTTTATATGTGTGTCCAAGTCGCTTCTAAAACTGTTCCAGTCTGTTTTCTTATTTACTAATCTTAGGATATTATTCTTATTTATAATATTTATACATAATTTAAGAATTATGGGCGAGTGGTCTGAACTCATATCGTTCATACTCTTTATATCTAAATAGTTAGATGATATATTTTTATATATAAAGAAATCCAATAGGTCGGGTATTTTGTTTGGATCTGTAGGCCAATAGGTTGGTTTGCCCGTAGATGCAAAGTTACAGTTCATATATTTCATGGCGCTTAGAAGTTCTTTGCCTTTAGGTGTAATCAACCTGGAGCCCCAATGGGTATGTTTGGCGTTAAAGTCAGTGTTTGTTTGAACTTGCTGAGAGTAGACGTCTCGCTCGAGCTACTAAAAAGTGCTAACACATCATAACAACGCCGTCGCTGCGGCCGGCCGCAATGACCTAGTTATTGCGCTCCAATAGCAAAAATAATTGTTAAGGCGAAGTAAGATTCGTTCGCCAAAATAAATAATCATGAATACCGAAAAATCAATAAATCTAAGAACTGAAACTGAACATCTGTTGTTCAAGTGCTACTCCGAAGAGAAAAATGTACGTGAAAAACTTGAAACCCACGTAAGGCATCTGGAGGAACAAGTAAAACTTCTTCAACAAAAATTGAACTCTTTGACTCCAGTGGAAACGGAAATTCCAGAGAAAAAAGAAATTGAAAAGAAGTCATCTTCTCATGTAGAATACAGCACTGATGAAGAAGAACTTGCCAAAGAAACGGAGTGGATTAGAACCAAGAGCAGGAAAAAACGCAAACTGAACACTTCACCCACTCATATCTCCGATAAAGAAGAGCGAAATGAGGAAAGTAAGGAGAAAGTAAAACCCAAAAAGGTGCCACTTCCTCCACCTATAATAGTAGATGACATCAGGAACTACCAATCGTTCCTTGATCTCCTCTTAGAAAAGTCGCCTGGGGGCGGCTTTACAATTAAAATTATGCACGGAGAAACCGTAAAAATTAATACTGAAAATGAAACAGTATATCGGACCATCACAGAGTTTTTGACTGCCGATGGCTTTCATTGGCACTCCTATGAAAACAAACAATTAAGACCAATACGAGTTATAGCTAAGAAATTGCACCATACATGCAACCCAGATAGAATTGTAGAAGACCTGAAAAGAAAAGGCTTCAAAGTCGAGGAGGCAGTAAACAAGCTGAGGTGGAAAGACAAGACACCTCTCAATATGTTCATGCTTACCTTTAATAACGGAGAGGAAATAAACAAAATCTATGAGATAACGTCTATATTAGGATGCAGGGTGGAAATCCATCCCTTGAAAACCTCTAAATTAGTTCCTCAGTGTAAAAGATGTCAAGCCTACGGGCACACCCAAAAATATTGCTCCAAGGATCCAAGATGTGTAAAATGCACTGGTAGACATCTAACTAAAGATTGTAAAAAGCCAGCAGAAGAAAAGCCAAAGTGTGTGCATTGTGGCGCTCCACATCCTGCAAACTATAGAGGATGCATGGTAGCAAAAGAAATGCAGACGCTTAAAAATAAAGCGACGAAAAAACTAAATATCCCAAATCAGCGGAAAACAGCAGATACAAAAGTGGTTCCAGCTGTGAAAGAAAGCAGGCAAGTAAGTAAGCACATCACCTTTGCACAAATCGCGAGTGGTAACCAGACGAAAGAAAGCAACCAAATGAAAGACAGCGTTGAAGGAAAACTCAACCAAATTTTAAACCTCATGTCCACATTTGACGATAGACTAAGGAAACTGGAAAGTAGCAATAGAAATGCTACATCTACTGCTAGAAAATGACTCAAATACTTAGCATAATGGAATGGAATGCCAATGGGCTTCTTAAACACCACAATGAATTACAAATTGTCCTTGAAATAGAAAATATTGACGTGTGCTTAGTATCGGAAACACACTTCACCAAACAATCATACATTAAATTTAAAGGTTACAAAGTATATCTTGCACTTCACCCAAATAACACAGCTAGAGGTGGAAGTGCAGTGATAATAAAAGAAAAGTTGAAGCACTATGAAATAAGTAAAATCGAAGAACAAGAAGTACAGGCCGTAACAGTATGCGTTGAAACCAAACGTGGTCCTGTATCTATATCAGCCTTGTATTTCCCACCGAGAGAATCTTTTAATAAAGAGAAATACGTTACCCTTCTCAAGAGTTTCGTATCCTGATGATATAGATGTTTACCTTTTTTAATAAGAATGATATTCTTCGAACTTTAAAGTACTGGCAGATCCTAACAAGTAGGTACCTAAATCATTTGTTATATGCGGCTATGAAGTTATTGTATCATAGAAAAAAATAATTGTCAATTCCTTATATACATACATATTATCAATAGCAAGTAAATAAATAAACATATCTAGGGCGTTTTGATCTAAAAATATAATATCATTCCTTGAATACTAAACATTTTCATGAAAATCAAAGATATCTTTGATCAAAGCCATAAACGACAACTGTCATGTAACACAATTTACATCCTAAAAAATACATTAGAGAAAAAAATAAGTAGGTACACGATTATAATCAATTCTTACCTATAGTACTGTGTGTCCAGAGTGAGCGAGTCCTCCTTGGGCGAGGGTCTCGGCGGGGGGAGGGCGGCGAGCGCGGGCCGCGCGGAGGGGGAGGGGGAGCACTCCTCCGACTCGCTGTCTTCCTCCTCCTCGCTGCTGTCTTCGTCGTCCACGGTGGAAGCCGTCGTGTACATCTCGGGGAATATGTCACCTAGGGTGTGAAATATTGTATCTTCTTTAATACTGCCAAAATGTTTAAGTTGTACCAACTTTCAAATCTCATATTTAGATTGAATAGTTTTTCGTAACAAAATTTTCGTGAAAAATGTTAAAACATCGCAAACAGAATCCCATGAAATACTTTCTAATGAGAATTGAATACACATTTCTGAAACAAAATATAACGTCCCAAAATATTATATTACAAAGAAAACAAACAATGCAAGAAACGTACTTCGTAATAATTTAATCCGTACGCATCTTTCACGGCAATGGCTCTTAACATGCGGGACGAATTACGTTCAGGCATTTCCTGTGCTTTCCGAAATAAAGTTTAAAAGATTTATATGATTGTCGGCAGGTACGCGCCAGTATTTTCTGATCTATGACGTCACTAGCTACGATTTACTGCTGCAATTTGTCTGACTTTATTGTCTCGTGTTTTTCGGTTGGCTTCTAGGAAAGTCGATTGGCAATATTACGTCTTTGACTCTGTTCGTTCATTTGTGAGAAAGAAAATTTAGTGCAGAAATTATAGGGAAGGAAATTGGCACACAAACAGTTTATACATGGCCTACTTTCGCAGTATTTTAAGTGAATTATTTTCAACTTCCTACATCCTCTTCCTGTTTATTGTAGTAGTTAAATAGGTAAAGAACAGCGTATAGTAAATTTCTTTCGTCGTTTCAGCCGTTTAGTAAATTTCCTTAGGAGACAAATGTTTGAGTGATAGCATTACAAAGAACGAGGAACACTAAAATTAGTAGCATTACAAAGAACGAGGAACACTTTATATAAACTCATTGTTACATCTAGGTTACATCAAACAGCGAGTACATTACCTAACCTGCACGAGCCATTTTCACAAACAAGCGCACTAAGCTCGCAGGAGCCTCGCTTTAATCCGCGAGCGCCTCAAGCGATTGAAGCGCTGCAGAATTTCAAAGCCAGTTTCAGCTCGCTAACTCAAAGCGCTAACAGAAGCACTTTCATGTTAGCATTTGTACAAATATTCTTTTTATATCTGGAGGGGATTGCCGGAACGGCGCACGTGAAATGAAGATATCAAACTTACGTATTAACGTTTGAATGAGTACAGCTCCAACGGTCTAATTAACTGAGAAAAATTGCATATAGGTACGCAAAAATAGGTATATAGGTACCATTTCGGTGGAGTATTATTATTAAGCCCGACAAAACTATGTTAGATAACATTAAAGCCAGTGATTTGTTGCTTATTATGTCTATCTTAGATGTCTATATAGCCTTTCAAGGATAGGTACATAGAGAATATTAAATACATAGTTCAAATACGCTCTGCATAAACACATAATAAGGAATCCATTAAGGTGCTAATAAAACTAAATTGGACTCTCAAACAGATATTAGCAAACCAAACTAGCTTCCCTTAATTTCCGTTATGAATGAGGTCAGCCCGGCCCGAAGGGAAGGTATGAATGACCGGGAATTTATAACCAGAGAGCTTGAAATATCATTACCTCTGAATAGAAGCCCAGTCTTGGATAGAAGTTCTTCATTTTTATGAAAATAGAACCTTTCTAGGTGAAGTAAGTTAGTGCTCAGTTTAGATCAAGAGCACCTTTTAAACTGATCCATAAATAGAAATCCAACAGTAATTATTGATCAGTATTAGTGAATATTGTGCGTTTTTCTTGATTCGAAAAATTTGCACTTTCTGTTGGCTTTTTCAAAATAAGCCCCAAAACTAATAGACTATTTTTAAAAATTCCTTAATTTTGCCATTGACTGCAAGTTTTTCATCTTTTTCTGGACAGAGCCACATTGAGCTATACAGAAAGAAATATTGAAATTATATCATTCATTTTGTTTATAATTCATGGAGATATTATACATACTTAAGTATTTCTAAACAGTTTTAATCGAGCCTGTCCTACGCAGATGATATTATAAATATTTGAAATTATTCCAGTCTATTAATAATTTCGTTATCAATGCAAAGTCAAAGTCTCCAGGATAAGGTCAGGCAGGTCTGGAGCTTGGCATTTAATTTATCTAGACTATTGTAGTATTAAACATAAATAATTTTAGAAGAGAAGTTAAAATATTTTAATAGAATATTGACTATTAATTAATAGACTAAATTTTAGTCAATATATTTTTGGAAGTTCTACTGATGTTTAATTTTCTGAAATTATATAGTTGATTGAATGAAATAAAATCGAAAATAGGCTTTCTATACTACTACTTCTAATTATATTAGATTTTACAAACTCCTATTCCTATAAAATGTCTTCAAAAATTCTTATTTAAAAACGGCATAATCCCTTTTAATCATTCCCAAGTTATTTCAACGTTTACGAAACAAACATTTGAGATGGAGCGCCTTCCAGCATCACCAGACGAGTCACGTAACAATTAAGGCCGCCTTTGTTGTTGGCACACTTAGCTTGAAAGGAAAGGAAAACAAAAGTGTGGATCTAGCCCAAACTGTTCTTCACCTCCAAGTGAATCCCGGACAAAGGAGGTCCTGGGAACACTAGCATTGTCCTACAATTTGCCGATTTATCAGCTGAGCGCTTCCCCACGTCCGTGACGTAATAAGTGCTTAATTTCAACTTGGTTTTCGGCGTTTTATGAAATTGTGCTTTAAACTAAACTTGTTCATGGATAAAAGATATAAATAAATTTATTTATGCGTTTTTTAGTTGGGAAAAGAATGTTACACAGAAAATTAACAGTGTTCGCTTTTCATACTATTTTTGAAGAGTCTTTTCATCGAGTAGTTCCAATATTTTCAATTCGAACTGTAAAATCATGAAATCAAAGTTAACGTGTATTTTGCACAAACTTTTGATGTTAAATGTGGAGCTTGATCCCGATCAAAAAATAAAGAACATTTTTCAATTACAGAATTCAATACGTAAGTAGGTAATGAATATGAATTTGGTTCTTCGATAAGTATTTGTGGGGAAACAAAGCACCTTTGAACCTTACAATCGTTACAGCTATACAAAGAATAAAAGAAAAATAGCGCGTACAACAACAAGAATCTCATTAGGCCTAGAAAAGCAATAGATAGCTAATTTATTATATTACTTGGACAGCAAATACGGTGATTGTCATAAATTTCAGACAATGCTTACATCGAGGAACAAACATGTCCCCGGCCAGCCAACCCAGGCTGTACCAACACAATTTGATCTTAAATCATTAATATTAGCGGATTAGTTTCCACGTATAAGGTTACTTCTCTATAATTGACATTGAATTCATAAATATCTTGCAATGTTACTTAGAATGGAACATTTTGTTGATGACTTTCCTCATCTTTTGTGTTGCTACGATTTTATAATAGTATAACATAAACGAAAAACTATTTATGGACTAAAACAGTTATTTATTTTGAAATTACGGCTACCTACTCTTCGTGATAACAGCATCGATTTATCTCTTGTTTCAGTTGTCAGTATTGTTGCTAAGATTGTTGCCTTTTCTTTTAATATGTGCTTTCTGGAGGCACAAATGCTTAACACACTTTTCCGAAGTTCCATCGGATATTGGATAATACGAGTATAACGTTTTTCCCCTTCTCAAATTACAATATAGCCTATTAATAATTCTAATAAGAAACAAAGTTCAGTAATCAATTGACAAGTGTCTGTAAAACATTAATTGCTAGAAATAATAAACTCTAAAGCCCATTCAGTTCCAGTAAACGGTCATGTAACAGACCATCGCGCCTAGAATAATATATTTTTAACTGCGACGTTCAAAGAAATTTAATTAAAAACTTTTAAAGCATACATTCAGTAATTTTCCTTTATATGAATAGAAGTGACGCCAAGTCGCCGAGTTTGGCAGCGAGCGGAATATTTTCAAAGAGCAGTTAATAATGGGGTCTCACGGAAATCACAGTGGAGCTGACTCCACATCAATTACTTACGTCTTTTGCATGTCATTGTTAAATGTTTCTCTTGATATACACAAAAGATTTTTCTGTATTTTTTGAAGTGAAAACTTCTTTAGCTACGCCGAGGAATTTTCGGTGCTCAATTCACGGGTTTGCGTCATAAAGTGACAAGTCATCTAATGACTCTGCTCACTTTCAATTTTTATTTTACTCTTGTGTCCTTATACCCCTTGAATATGTCTAAACTTTTAGATTTTTAATTCTATCAATAGAAGGCATGTTTAATTTACATTTTGTAAAAAAATATACTTTATGTAAATTATAGTGCAATTGTAGTTTATGCTAAAAGTCGTCAAAATCAGTCAGGTTCCACTGTACGTATTAAAAGGTTTGTCAATTTCAACGTAGAGACAATTTAACTATTTTATAGTAGTAGAAACGGCACATAAAATTGTTCCCTGCAATCGGGTCACCGGTCTTTACATAAACAAAAAGTGTCATCAAATATTTAAAACGAAAACTATATTATTACTGCGTTCCGTCGAAATATTCCAAACACTGCACATCCGAGGTTGCCATGAATGCGTCAACGTTTCAATACCTCCGGATTTCATAAAAATTGTGCATCTGAAAAACGATTTTCGAAGCATTTTTATTTCGTATAAACGAAACAACGGGAAGGCTTCTAGGCCGCCATTACGAGCCCAAATCTCTCTCTGCGGGGAAATTCCCCCATTTTATAAGTTTCCGGCATGAGACGGACTATCGCCTAATTGCTCGCTCATCACATTTCAGCCATTAAATTTTGCGCCTGTTTAATTTGGGCGTTGTCAACTTTATGGACTCGTTTCAGCGTTGCGTAAAACGTCTATGGATTTTACTCTGTCGTTAAATACGCTATGGAATACAAATGCCCATTTAATGTAAACATTTGTTAGTTAATGTTCACGTACCGGTATAATCACACCATTAAGCTTCTTAAGATATCGCTATTAGTATTATCCTATATCATAATATTATAATGTGTGGCAAACTTGGTTACCCGTATCTAATCCTTATTATACTAATATATTCTGGGTTTAAATGTGCTCTTAGTAGCATATTTAAAATTAATTATTTGTTTGTATAAAGAGCGTGAAATGTAATAGACCGTATCAACTTGATAAATTCACTAATCTAGATCATCTAGATATAGGTAAAACCAAAAGAAGAGAGATTTTAATTCACTGGGTATAATCGATTAAGTAATCAAATTTCGTTCTGGCAACATTATCTGGATCATCTAGTATACTTACCAGCAAACATATCCGGGTGCGTGGATCGAAACTGGTGGTGCGCGAGCGGCGCGCCGGCGCGGTGCAGCTGCGGCACGAGCTGCAGCCACACCGACATCTTGTGTCCGCGGTAGTGGCTTTTCACGCGGACCTTCGTGCCTGCACAATACATCATCGTCATCGTTATCATTGTCAACGCCAGCACCATCATCGTTATTAGTTTTATCATCATCAACAATACCTTCACCATCATCGACATTATTACAATTACCAAAAACATAATTATTAACACTATTATCACCTTCATAATTATCATTACCATATACATTGAGGTATTTAATGACCATCTTCATTACTAATCAAGGTATACTCTAGGTATTTTTATAATTCCATATAAATCTCACCTATACTCAAATACTGTTGCGTATTCAGTTCATATCTTGGCCAATTAACGCTGGCCTCGTGATGGTGGTCTTCAACCTTCGGCGAGAGGTCACCAGTTTTGGCGAACGCAGCTAGAAGCGCCACAGTGGACTCTGCAACCGCTATATCTCCCCGGGAATAGTTTTTTGGGGCAAATGATGAACCTCCGACTAGGGGCAGACCTAGAAAGTAGGGCAACGTATCGCTAGTAACGCTGCCCAACCGCTAGAACAAATATAATAATTTTAAGAGTCTTCATTAAGAAAGTGTTCCAATTATGAATAATTATTTAACATCAATAAGTTTTTAATAAATATGAATAACATATTTTATTTCGAAAGCCAAATTTTATGTCATTAAAAATAACTCAAAGAAAACATATAATTATTATAATCTACGGCATAATACAAAAATATTAAAAACGTGAGGAAATTTGTTTTGAAGATAAATATCGAATTCATATTTTAGGCAAATGAGGAAAAGATGAGGGAAATTCGAGGCTGTAAACATTCCCAGGTAAAATGGAGGCGAATATTGTTTTATGATTTTACAGGAGTTATTTATTCAAATTACTCCTGTCAGTTTCATTTTTCTTTTATCTATTATGTCTATATTAACAATAATTTGTTTGTTTTCTATGTACAGGTGGAAGTCAGAGTTTACATTAGTCGCTTATTTGCTTGACAACATTAGGAGCCAATTATTTATAATATGTATTTACAAATAATCTTTGAAGATGTTTATTAAACTATGTCTTGGTCTATTTTCAAAAAATTGTGTGACGAATTTCCACTACAGAAATAAAACAATTCCGCCACAATGCGTTATATTCTACAATTTGTTATACTGTTTCGTGAAACAATAATGTTGTGATACAATCTAATTCCAAATAACCTTTCTTCAATATAATAATATCATCATGTTGCAGCGTTACCTGCGGCCAGTCGGCGTCGCGGCTCTGGTGCGCGAGGTGCGCGAAGTGCGTGCGGGCGCCGCGGCGCGCGTGCAGCTGCACCAGGCGCAGCGCGGGCGCGGCGGCCGCGGCGTCGCTCAGCGCCTCCAGCGTGGCGTCGCGGATGTTGATCGGGTGCTGGATCGGCTTCTCCCAGTCCGTGTACTCGTTGCGCACGGCCGCGAAGATCTCGTTGCGGTGGTAGCGGTACACGTTGCGGACGAACGTGCGCAGGATGCGGTTCCTGATTGATGGACATTGTTTAATGTGAATCTATTGAAAACAAAACTGCATACGTATTGTGATATTTTTTTCTAGTGAAGATACAAATTATTACTCTTCAGCAGAATGCTCGTGTAATTTCGTTGCGTCTAAATGCAATTTATAATCGATATGCATCAGCTAAACCAATTGGACTAACAGCTTATTTGTCTTCTATGTATTTTGTCTATTATAATTAATCATTATGATTCATTATAATATTAACGTGCACTATAATATGTATGTTACTCGCCTTAACTTTTATATCATAATATTTATAATCTTTTGTACCATTTTTCCGGGGTTCTTATTGAAAAAATTACAAAGACCAGGAAAGCACGATCCATCTCAATGTGGTTTTGATAATATTTTCCTTGTTAAGAAACTATTATCACGGCAAACATTCAACAACATAACAGTATTTATTCGACATTTATATTATCTGAGACAATTTTATAATAATGTACACGCGCTCGAATTTTTCCTCAAAATATTCGTTTCTATCGATAATTATTGCGAGTTCGTAATTTTTACACAAACATCCAATAATCTCAAGGATGATATCATCTTTTACGTTCCATGTATTTTCGTAAACTTGAAGATAATGTTTATACAGGTTCTATCCTAATATTATTTTGTTGTTTGTGATTTAACAAATGAAGCACGATTTACCTTCTACAAATATAAAAAATCTCTTAAAATACGTGTTTAGTTTAAGCCTTGGTAGTAAGTTTGTTGTTTTTCAGATTAAAATAACAACCATACATGTAATACCTTGTACAAATAAATAAATAATGTCTACTAATAAAAAAAAAATACGAAATCCGCTCACCTATAATCTTCTTCAAAGCCATGTCGTATATCATCTTCACTGAAGTACTGGTAGCTCTCTGTAGTTGTAACCACCACCGCCAGGGCACAGGCCAGGAACGTGTCACTAGCATGTAGAGCCCTAGTGGCTGTTTGGTTGGGGATGTCCTTGCTCGTGGGGACCGTGGGGGCCCAGCCGGCGAGGAAGCGAGCCGTGGGGGCTTCTACTGCGAGGAGAGCGGATAGCGGCCGGCTCTTGATGCATGCTGTTAGCCTGGTAGAAGAACTTGGTTAGTTTGAAGTTGTTTAAGTAAAAAATTTCCATTAAATCTAATAATTATTATCGAAACATGTAGGTACACGATTTCTTTCACATTCTAATGGTGATAATAATCAAAACTGTTCGATATTTTTTTAATGATTTCCAAGCCGTTGCGGAAACATTACACTTATTTCACTTCCTAATAAATGAAAAATTTAATCGTTTAGAAACAACGTAACAAAATTTTAACGTCTCTACTGAGTTAACTATTTCATTAACGTAATAATCTTATCTGGATACCACAGCACAATATTGGCTCTACAACAAGAAGTCATATGAAATCAAAATATCCTAAATTATCAATATTATTAAGTATAACCTTACCAATGATCATCATCAGTCTTATCCCTAGAGCACCGCAGAGCCTGCGCTGTGTGGTCACGAGCTAACGCCGCGTCCGGCGCGAGCGCAGACGGGCTCAGTGCCGACCCACTTAGCAATAACACGCGGGATACTAAACCTATAGAAGAAAAAAAACTTAAATTTTACACCGAAAATTATAAGGAGTCTGACAATAAAATTCACTTCAGTCAAAATTCAGATGGCTCTAACTAAGGAAGGATTATTAATTTATGTATTAGGTACGTGTTCTTTTATTTGTATAATAATCATTTTACTATTTATTCATGTATTGAGGACAGTATTGTACGAAAAATATTGTAATTATAAAATGATGCTTGAAATTAAAAATATGGTCTCATTAACGAATGATTAAAATGCAAAGTTCTCATTTAAAACGATGAATCTGGATCTTCTTATTGATATTTTCTGAACCTGAATTTTTTTCCTCATTATTTGGTCATTAAACTGCATAAAGCAGCATTTCCATCAGAACTCATTTGAAAAATTGTACAATGAAGCTCTCGACTGTTTTCATAATTTCAACTCGTCTACTTGATGCTTGAAAAATATTATTTTGAACTAAAAAGTGTGTAAAGAGAAGCGTGATATTATGTAAGTATCGGTAACAACAAAGAAACGGTAATTTTTTATCATCAAGTCAAATATTAGGTTAGCGTGTACAATCAAACCAACAAACTCTTTAGCTTCCTATTATTATAAATAAAGGTACGATGCAAATACAAATGCAAATTAATCATATTTTACCTTTGATAGTTGGCAACATGACCACAGTGTTGACCAGCGCGGCGCCAGCGGCATGGCCCACGAGCGTGACCCTCTTGGGGTCTCCCCCGAAGGCGGCGATGTTGGTCCGTATCCATGACAACGCGGCCACTACGTCAAGCACCGCCGCACCGCCTGCAGCCGTCGCCTCGTCGTCCCCACCACTTGTTAAAAAACCTGAACAATCATTTTATAACAAATAAAAAAAATATACTAATATTTATTAAAAAAATCTAGTCTAATCCATTATTTACTTATGATTTATCACTCCATTCAACAATTTAATATATTATTTACTATAAAATTTTCAAAAAATGCAATAATTTCAGAATTGAAACGACAAGACGACGAGGTTCTTTTATTTATCCTTGAAGATGAATAACTAATATTAAAGGCTACACCGATAACAAAAAATTCCAGTTATTTTATATTTCATAAAACAACTGGTACCGAAGGTTTTAAAAACACAGTCTTTGCTCAGTGGAGCTGTCTACAAAAATGATTAGATTTGCGCCTGATCTGAATAATCCTTTAAGGATAATATTTGGTTGAACAACTTCGAGTCCGTTATCTTTTGAGGAAGATTTGTGAGGTTTTACTTTGGCAACATTTTTGTAAAGTTTGTGTTCACTTTGAGAACTTCTCGGCTTAATTTTTAAGATAATTTTGACATAGTTATCTAGAATTCTCATTCGCTTCGTTTCGTTTTTTTTTGTGAAAAAGTATAAACTAACATAACTCTCTTAAATTTAATATCTAGTTCAGAGCATTCAAATGCTTTTTAAATGAGATTATATTTTTTCTTCATCAAAAAATTCTCACAACTCTACAGGTAAAGATTTAAGTTTAGAAATGAACATTTGATAACACCACCTGTACCTATAAAACAAAATGAGATAAACTTACTGGAATGTTAAAAAAATCAATCAATATTAATCAAAAGTAATTGTAGAGCGGAAATGACTTCGCACAAATGGAAAAAATAACTATTGAAAATTTAAATTGATTGATGGTGTACATTACGTGTGTTTGAAATTTAAGACCGACCGCTCCATCATCCCAAATTAATGAAAAAGGCGGGATAACGCCTACCTTTTTAATACTTTTATGGGACCGCGGTATTCAATTTAAATTTGGTCATAAACCGGCTTTTGATAATTGTTATTTGGATACGTGTTGATCGTTTGAGCTTTATTTTTATGACAAAAAACTCGATCGACAATTATTGTTTTATACCTTCCTACTTAACTCTATTTGTCCCTAGTCTATAGGGAAGTTAAGCTACATTTGATATCTGCAGCATCAGCAGTACGATACATCATTATCGTTTAATTAACATTACTAAATTCAACATAACTAATGAAACAATAACCAACGAAATGAAAAGATCAAAACGAACAGGTGTTACGAAAGTTTCAAAAACACGTAATTTTTCTAACAATACGACTCACACCACGGATAATGTATACTAGCACTCGGCTCACCCAGTAAGCCTATCCTATAGTTGAGGGTGATGACTAGCAGGTGCGCGCGCGCGGCCAGCACGGCGCCGTCGAGCGCGTTGCCCGAGCCCCACGCGTGCGACGCGCCCGCCCACACCACCACTGCGTATGGCGCTTCTACGCCACGCGCGCCTGCACAGTGGTCAGTGGAGTTAGTTACATGCCATAGTATTGAAGCATTGGTACAGGAGATAATGCTTTATTTATAAGAGAAACAAGAATATTGATTCAAGCCTACAAAACAAACCTAAAAAAACACATTTCAAATCCATTAAAGCCAATTTCATATCCTAGAGTTTACAATTATTACTTACCGCTACCGGGAACATAAATATTGAGGAACAGGCAATCTTCGCTCTGGTTGGCGAGCAGGGGGACGCTGGCCCGCAGCTCGTTGTACACTCCCAGCGGCATCCTCAACAGCGCTGCACTCCTGGTATTATTTATTGTGCTGTTACACTTTACAACCATTATAAAATGGTTCGCAAAAGGAAAATGTGGGATAGAAACTGAGTAAAAGCAAGTAATTATCAAGTACTAGCTCTGCTCCGTGGTTTTACCCGCAGTGCTCAGCTCCTGTTGGTCTTAGCGTGATGATATATATTGCCTATAGCATTCCTGGATAAATGGGCTATCTGAAATCGAAACAATTTTTCAAATCGGATCAGTAGTTTCTGAGATTAGCGTGTTCAAACAAAGATTTATTGCAAAACCGGGTCAAGCATAGTCACTTGCATGGAATTATTATTATCGGTTAAGATTTTGTGGTTTCTATTCCAATTCCACAAGAGACAGCTATAAGGTATTATATAGACATTCAAAAGCTTGCTCGTGTAAAGTGTTCGTAATGTGGGATTTCATTAATATCTAATATTTGTGTTCAATTAAACACCTGCTGATTACAAATTAAGAATGAATGGCGGTAAAGTCTTTAGGTTCGTTTTTGTTTGATGGCAATGACATTCTTTATACTACTGTAGAAAAGTGAACGGTTTCGCGGGTAAAAAGATAGATATCTTATATATAAAATTCTCGTGTCACAATGTTAGTCTGCATACTCCTCCGAAACGGCTCGACCGATTCTCATGAAATTTTCTGTGCATATCGGGTAACTCTGAGAATCGTCCAACATCTATTTTTCATATGTACCACGGGCGAAGCCGGGGCGGACCGCTAGTACAATATAAAAGCGGTATTATCAAAAACCAGTCAGATATTTTGTTTTTTTAGACAATGCTAAAATTTCAGAAAAACGAAAAACAACGTTTTGTTTAATTTACCACCTCCTGTCATCCACAAATATTACCACGTATTGAAAGGTAAATGGAAATTTCGTCAGCTTTTCGTCAGAATCAATTTTTATTTTGGGAATACTAATTTGGGCATGTTTTCACAACTCGCCATTTTTCGTGACATGGACAGAAGGATATATTATTACTTATATTGCTTTTTTTCCGTTTAATTTGTACAGGTTCATCTATAGGTTCATCGTTTGTACTATAGTTGAACAATTCGGTACAAAGGAAAAGGTTTTTAATTTGACTTTTTATATTATAGCATACGAATGTGGATGGGGCTCTCAATTTGAAGCTGCCGAACCCTTGAGGTCATATTCATTGTCGTCTTTAACAGTTTTTGAGTTATCATAAGAACTTTTTTTACATAAAATTTGTTGATGTAATCATAGTACGCAGCAGATCAATAACAATTAAACTAACTTGTTCGTTATATCGGGGTAGGTCTGCGGGCACACAGGCGCGAAGGTGTCCGCCAGGCGGGTTCCGGGCCAGGCGCGCGGCGGCGGCGGCGGGCCCAGCCGGCTCGGGGCCCCCGCGTACGGGACCCCGCGGAACACCTCCACGGGCTCCAGACGGCGGGACGCGGGCTCCACTATGATGCCTCTGATCGCTCCTGTGTACATGATACTTGTTAACGAGTACGTTTGTTTAAAATCAGTTAAATCAATTTGTATTTCGGTCAAAATTGTATCGCTCTTACTATACGTTTTATCTTGATATTTTGTTCCCAATTGTGGTCATATTGTATTACGAAATATGGGTATGAATTGGGTTATTGATGCGGTATCGTAATTTGTGATACTCTTCAATGCCTAATTCTAAAGGTAAATGTTTTTTTTTTTCAAACCATGTTCATAAAAACTTAACATTTCCTTATTCCTTACTATAATAATTGTGAGAAAGATTTTCTGACTTTACGACGACTGACTTGATTCTTAGAAGAAATTTTGTTAATACCAAGAATCGACAAGTTCCTTTTTCGTTTTAGCATTCATAAAAAATATTTGATTAAATTTTACCATACCTTTATTTTGTTGTTTACTTTCGATACATTCTGCGAACGAATCGGAATTCAATAAAACGGGAATTTTATTATAATATCGAATACCTCGCAATAATTTCATCGATATTAGGTTAAGATGCTAAAGCTAAAGCTTTACGCTCTCCTATTGATCTGTTATTTTTCGTTCGAATAGTACCTATTTATCCATATAATAATAATATGACAGAATACTGCCTTTAAAACAGTCTACTTTAACTAATGTGTGAATATCAATTGGGTTTACAACATAATAATATTATCTAGTTATACCTAGGTATTATTTTCGTGACTTCGCATTTCCCATTTGTTTTTAAATAATAAGCGTGTATAATACTATAGCCTCGAGCATATTATAATAAAAAACAAAACACACGTAGAAACATCATGATCAACATTTTATACTGTAATCACAATTACTGCAAAATACATATTAAAATATCGCTTCACAGCAAACTATATTAAACTAGAAAACATTTCAAACAAAAAGTTTCTGCAGCTTTTATTAAAATGATTCCCATCCTACACAAGCTGCAACACAAAATTAAAAATGTCATGAAATTTCACTTTGGTACATTGTCACGGCACCCCCGGGGACGTCTGTCCGCCAAATACTTTCATTGTGTTGAATAATAACCACTGTTGTAAAAGCAAGTTTATATCACAATGGTACTAGGATTTGTGCGAATATTTACTTTACATTATTTAGTTTTTGTTGAATTATGTACCTAATTTTGTGATGCGAAAGGTATTTTTTATTCATCTGTTTGTGAAATTTATTGGTGGGATCAGGTGGGATACATATTTTTACATAGACAACTATGACTACAATTACTATTTGTTACGTAGTCTTACATAGTATTATAATTAAAAAGAACATTACTTACACCCGCCGTACACCTTACCCTAAAGCATTATTCATACTAATTTAAATACCGAAATTCTTCTTTGAGTTTCAACAAAGCAATACAAATAACCAATTACGCTACCGCAGCAATCTCGGCAATTATTAATTCGATGGTCCCTTTAATACAAAATGGAATGACGCCATTTGCCCGTGTTGTCCGTATCCTGGTCTGGAGATGATTGGATTGTTCCGGGATCACGCCGGAATTACACTTATCCTGGTATCATGCAGGGTTGCCGAAACTTATAATTAATTCATGGAACTGTTTAGTTTTAAATTAAATTTTCGCGGGGCATATTGAAAATTTTACCTGTTATAAAACAGATAGCGATACTTGTTTCTAAATATATTCAGCCATACTCTATTAATATTAAGAATTTAAATTGGAAATTTGAAACTTACACATTTTGTATTGAAAGAACAATACTATCAGACTTACCAGAACCAAAGCTTTGGACGGGGCTTATTAGTTGTTATTGTTAACAATTTGTTCAATTATTATTATTAAAGACCTATTATTATATTGTGTATTATTGACCTATCCAGCATTGAAAAAGCGATGCCTCTACTATTTTCAAAAGTGATTTCAGAAAATTTGTTTAAACATGCCTGTATGTCCTGTAGGCAGCCCTACACAAAACACTCTGTGGCGATCATCAAACCTCTCTGATTGTATTATATGCGGATCATTTCAGCTCGGGCAAGGTTTGTATGAATTATTTATTAGGTATAAGGTCTTAAATCGCTGGAATTTTCAATTGAATTCGAGCTATTTTAACGAGCGCCTTGCATAGTTCTCATGGCAGGATAACTTAAATTTACAGATAAGAATTTGTAGGCATTTTCGAGGTACCATTATTAAATAGGGGTCGAATTATTTAGTATTTTATATAGATATTACCTTTATTAGAGAACTCTACTGCTGTCAGATAAACTTTATATGTAATTATTTATAATAAATAGCACGAACCATTCAAGAAGTTACCATTCATGATAAAATTTATTTTTCCTTGATGCTTTGAAAGTTATTGTTTGTCCTTGATTTGTCAGAACTTTTAAAATCAATAGCATAGAGTAAATAAAAATGAATTTTGTTTACCCACAGTGTTTACCACATTTTTACTGATTATAATATTGCTTTTTGTAGAATAATTTACAACTAGGTAATTCTTAATGTATCGCATGTTTTGTTTTTTTTCTATGAACTGCAATCACATTTATCTTTAAAAATGGAATATATCTTTAAGAATGAAAATTAGTCCATAAATTATTTAATTCATTTAGGAAGAGAAAACAAGAGAAGTATTTAATCCTGACGAATTGCGGACAACGTGGCGCCTCTGGTAATAGTTCGGTTAAGCGAGAAAATAAAATATGAATACCTAGACCGCATCCTAGAAATGTGACTGTATTTTTAACATTTTACCGACTGAATTTAATGTTAATTTGTGTTATTAAACGTTTTTTTACCTTCTCCTGGTGCTGAATGCTAGTTGGAGATATTTTCATTTAACTTGAGTTATTTCTTTTTCATTGGTGGAATGAAAACCGATTTTTTTATAAAAATTGTGGGTAAAATTATGAGAAGTTCTTGTAATAATATTTCTGCACGTGATCTAGTGAAAGTAAAATTAATTAAATAAAAATTTGTTAGAGTACACGCGTTTTAGGGTTTGTTGCTGTAATTGTCTCATCTTGAGTCCCACAACGCCACGCTTCTGTTTATACTATGAAATTTTGACAACTCCACAGCTCGCGCAGCTGCAGCTGCGCTGCTAAGTCTGTATGCTGGAACACACATACGCACACATACACGCACACACACACACACTGACCGGCATGCGTGTGCACGATGCGCGAGCTGTACCGCGGGCCGGCGGCCGCCAGCACTGCCAGGGCCAGCGTCGCGCACCACGCCCACCACGCGCACTCCATGCGCCATCACGCGGTGGTTAGCTGCAACAATACATATAAATAAGTTAGTCAATAATTATCGCAATTTTTAATCTAGTCAACTTGACCTGAAGCACACGAGGACAAACAAAAATGGTTTCATTCTTCGATTTAGGTTTAACTTAGTCCAGTTTGACTTTACAATGTCTTGAACGCAATGAAAATAAACATAACAACAATAATAATATCTGACATTCCCGCGGCCGCGATCACTACACCACATAACCAGACCCAGGTACAAGGTAGGTATTCCAGCCAAAATTGAAACCGTATTCAAGCCAGTATCGCCAAAATTTCTCTTCTGAAGCGTACACATATCGTGGCTAGAAATATCCCAATAAATCCTCGTGTGTTCGAGTGTCAGAGGCAGCTCGTTCAATTATTACGAACTGGACGAGCCAGGTTAATCTAGACCGATTATAATTACTGCGAATGATCCAATAACGGCCACTCGATGTTATGGCAACTGTAAATGGTTGGAATCTTCATTTTTAACCAAATATTGCTGTATCAATATGCTCTGTATTTTGCCTTCGTTATCTTTATGGATTTGTGTGTGTATTCTCAATAAATAGCTTTATTCTTATTGACTTCTTTATTTTATATAATTTAATGCCGTCTAATATTATAAAAGCTATCCTTTGAAAAATCTGCTTTGTAAACCAGAGTAGTAAGTATAAATCTGTGTATTAGTACAGTTCAATAGTACCTACTTCTTAAACGATAAATTGAATTTGAAAAAAGCAACGAAAGTGACCTTTCTGTCTTTTAAGCTTGGACGCCTTAACAATTGTAATGAATTTTTGACTAGACCTGACCTTACTTAAATTATTGACCTTGTCGAATTGGCACGAGAACTAAAACTCGAAATAAGAGAAATAGATGGAAATAAATATTTAGGAACCTACGAGCAGGATAACATGAAGTCTACTCAAGCGAAGTAAATAAAACAGCTATAGTGTGTAGTATAATAATATGTTTATAAAAGATAATCTTTACTTGTAAATATTTTCGCTCAATATTTGGAGGCTCGAGTCAAGCTCCGAGCTCCACACACGCCTACAGCCCGCTATAAGCCACGCTGAGCTGTTATCAACCAAATCTCCGATTGAGTTGTTAAGGCACTTCTATTTTCACACATTTTCGTGAAAAAATGTTATCTACAAAACTCGAATAAATATGTGGAATATAGAATTCAAACGGGAATAATACTACAATAGTAAGTTCGTTCTTCGCCAAGGTTTTAGGTTCAATTCCAGCGGTGGAGATTGAATGATATTAGTAACAAAACATATTATATTAAAAAAGTTAGACCCTCTTCTTTTGTGTCCGTACTAATAGGTACATTTAACTTACAATAAGCCCTTGATTATAAATAAATTATTTTTGTTTATCTATTTACTCGCGTTTACGACAAAAATTCCTCACTATAACATTATCAGAATTTCCTTCTATTTCGGAAACTAAAACAACACTCCTAACTGTGGAGAGCCGAGCTCATGAGAGGCTGCGTGTGACGCGAGGAGACCATTACTCTTAGCTCTCAGCGAGTGACGCACGATTACGGAACTAGTTTAGGATAAGACCCCTATGTCATGCTTGTTTAGCCACTCTGTTCCTACTTTTTAAAGTAAAAATGAGTTAAAAGCTATTTCAGCTACCGGGTAGATAACAAAATGTGTGTTTGTATGAATATTATAGAGCATCTTGAATACTATCAAAGTAAAATATCAAATTCAACTCATTTTAATTTAGATTTTTCGAAATTCATTTAAACATTTTTTTAAGAATAAGAATTAACAAAGTCTAGATTTTATCTTAAACGTTTAGAATTAATAGATTCCTTTTCACTATGACGTAACTATAATTCAGCTCATTCAAAGAACTCGATACTTATCGCGACCATCTGGTAAGATGACGATAAACTCTTTCCTTTCTACACCAAATTGATAAGTTTCTCGCAGAACTTCTTTCAACTTAGTTTCTCCATTATGATTAATTATTCTTTCATTTACCAGCTCTGTAGGAACATTAACTATCGTTGATGTTGAGATTCGTCCTTTGACAGTAATGAAAATAAATATGAGGTTATTTATGGCATGGGAGTAAAATATAGAGACAAAATATGTATTGCTATAAAATCATAAATGCACATGTGCTCTTTATAATTTTTAAATTCCTAAATGTTAGTTCAAAATAGTTTTACTCAAAATAGTGCTCAAATAGTAATAACGTCCACTTTAGCAAATAGTAAAACAAGTTGTTGTGGATATAAACGAAATAGGTATTTATATTGCATACAGGGAAAACAAATAGCCACTTTATTTGAGCAGCTGGAAATCTTGGAAATTAGAAACATTTGTGGGGTATAATGACTAATTTATTAAAGCCTCCTCCTCCTTCTTTCGTTTTTGGATAGTCTTATAATATTTTTGAATTTCGTATTTTTTTGGCATAGGCTGCGCAGTACGTTATACGATGGTCATACGTTTAACTAATAAAATGCTTTTGAAAGATGTCTCACTAGATTTCAAAATCTATCCAATCATTAAGTTTTGTAATTTCATCGTGGAACAAAATAATATCAAATTTGCACAATTAAAAATAAACTAAAATAAATTATTTCATTGATTACAGTATCACGTTAAATTATCGTCTTGTTTATCACATTTGAGAATTGTGTTGAACAATTTCAAAGTAATTTCAAAATTGATTAACATGAAATTGATATTTTTAGTTTTATGGCATTAAAAAGTATTGATTAACTTATCATCATATAAATTTATATTGATTAACATATCAAATTACACTTTACTATCAACAGACTACCGAGGCCAATCGTAAACTGTAATCACCGATAGACCAATTCACACACAAATTGGACAATTACACCAAAAGAAAGGCATTTAAGTGAAGCTTGCGATGTTATTACTTGTTCGTGCCTCGAATACTTGCCTCAAGGTGACCCCGTAGATCATCCTGCTGAATTTAGAGGTCTCAAGGACGACCCGCATTACAGCATTCAAAGATCCCGTCACATGCACGCCTCTTATCAAGATTACACCGAGATAGCTTGTAGTTATTATTATATAGTCAATACGAATGTGCGAGATCAAATGAAATTTTTCGATAGTACTTACTATGAGTTATTTTTTAATGGAACTTTGTTACACAATAATATGTGTTTTGGAGGGAAGAGGGTGGAATCATGAATGAGATATCTGTTATTTTTATGTGGTGATGATATGCATTTACACACTAAAATGTTAGTCTAAAAGCAATAAATTTAAACTGGTCTTGACATATAAAACATACTTTGAGTTTGATAATATAAACTAAAGCTCGTAAAAACTAAAAGGAGCGGCAACCGCGCCACCTCAAGCGTAGGAGCGTAGGAGTGTCGGGGCGTAGGGCCACACGCGGTAGACCGTCGACCCTAATCTACATAAAACGAGCCAGCCTTAACTACAACCGAAATGAGCCCCGGCAAACTGCCCCGGAGTCAATCCAAGGGACGCAATCAATTTCCATCCCGGACAAAGAAATGTCCGAAGAAATGACACTTTTGAATATTCATTCGGCTTTGAGACTGATTGGAAGGCTCATTGATTGCTTCGAGAAAGGTCAGCTTCGCGCCAGCGCCCAATGCGTAATTACGGAAAAATCTTTGTACAATATTGTCAAATATTTTATCCGAATTCTGCGTTCATTAGCTTCTATATACTTTGATTTGGAAAGTAATTGCTTCTTATATAGATTCTGTTTCTTTTCTTCCTGATCAAATTACAGGCTGTTACTTATTCTTGCACGATTGAGTTTATTCGCTGAATCAAATAAATGATGCTTCAATGAACGATATAATTAGAAATAAAGTATTCATTTTTCCTTTGTTAAAGTCTACGTTAATTGACAACATTAATAAAGGGTACTTAATGCTACTAAAAAAGCTCGAGCGAATTGGTATCCGGGGAACAGCTTACAAACTACTAGAAGATTTCCTCTCGAATAGAACTCAATCCGTTAAGATTGGTAGTCATATCAGCACTGAAGAATGTTTGGAATTTGGCTTACCCCAAGGGAGTTTACTATCTCCGCTCCTTTTTCAAATATATGTTAACGATCTTTGCCAACTTGCTTATCCTTCTACACGTATCATAGCATATGCTGATGATACTGTACTTTTAGTGAGTGGCCGTGACTGGGATGAGGCAAAGAAAGGAGCGGAAGGTGCTTTAAGTGTTGTTCAAAATTGGCTTTCTTCAAACTTCCTGACCTTAAATATTAAAAAATCTAAATTTATTACCTTTGCCAGTAAAATATCTGCTATTCCACCTGAACCTTCTTTCAAAATTATAGCCCACTCGTGCGATAGAGTAAATACCTGCAATTGTATATCCATAGATAGAGCCGTCTCGGTAAAATATCTCGGAGTCTGGTTAGACTCTTGCCTCTCCTGGAAACAGCACCTTGAAGCCATCTCTTCGCGAATACGTAAGTTAATATTTGTTTTTAAAAAATTACGGATCCCTGCCAATAAAGGTGTTCTTAAAATAGTGTACACCGCATTATGCGAATCAATTATTGGTTACTGCATCACTGTCTGGGGAGGTGCTCCGAAAAACAATATTCTACAAGCTGAACGAGCTCAAAGAGCAGTGATTAAATCTCTTCTCAACAAACCCTTCAGATACCCAACGAAACAAGTATACACTGACTTTAAGGTACTTACAGTGCGCAAAATGTATATACTCCGGGCAATGTTGAAGAAGCATAAAAGCCTTCCCGCAACTAAAAGTAAATTCCCAGATAAGAGGCGACCCCCGCCGATATGCCCAGTCTTATATACAAATACTAAGCTTGCAAAAAGACATTACGAATTCCTAAGTGCTCATCTATATAATAAATTAAATAAGACACTTAATATACACAACATGAACACATTACAATGTAAGTCCAACCTAACTAATTACCTTCTTGATCTTAATTATGATGAATGTGAACACTTGTTAGATCACTATATTATTTAATCCAAACTACAAAATAGAAAACACACACACACGAACACTACCTCACACACACACACACACACACACACACACACACACACACACACACACACACACACACACACACTCAATACGTATATCCTTTCTTTTAAATTCTTTTAGATTTTTAGTTCAATTTCTCTTTTTTTTTTTTTTTTTTTCTCCTAAAGAGTATATTTTTTAAATTCACCAAATCTTTGGCTAAAGTGATACTTGCATAGTATAGAATTGTTACAATAATCAGGTATATCATTTGTATCAACGGACGGATAAATGTCTCCTGTAACACAGGACATTCCCTAGTATAGGAGACATTGTTTAAATAGCGCAATTAACCTACGGTCTATGTTTTAATTATATGTAAGTTATCCCAAAATCTAATTGCATATGTACACATGTATTTCTGTTCTCAAATAAAGAATTTATTTATTTATTTATTTATTTATTATTTAAAGTAATAACTTGTACTACTTCATTCGAATTTATTATCTGTTAAATTAACAAAAGGGTCAAAAATATCATGAATACGTATAGCCAATTCGTATCTTCTATATCTGATTCATTATTATTATTTTATGATCAATAGACATTTTAATAATTTTATTTATTATGTTTTTAGTTATTTCTACAATAATGGACAAGTCTGTCTGTCTTAAAAAAAATGAAAGCCCCAGTATTTTAATAATCAAACTCATTCAGAGCATTTCGGTTATTTTAAATTTAAAATGAATTTAATTTTGTTTCATAATGAAGTGAATGTTCTACAATAATTCCTTACTCCAATTTCAATTGGTCGGCTCAGCGGAGACAAAGGACAGCTGTCTGTATGATTAATTGGACAAAGTTTTGTGCCCATCCCTTTTAAAAGTGACTGAATGAATATCAAATTATATTTATTAAAGGATTTACGGTGGATACTGTAATTGAAGTGGGGTTAACATTCGATTAATTCTAGTCCACCTCATCGATTGCAAGAACTCAAACATTTAAAAAAAATAAAAAAAAACACCTTAGAATAATAATAATTATAAAGTTACACGCTAAGGACACTTTATAATTATTGTAAGTAAGTTAAGAATTATGTAAATTCTTAAGTAAAGTGTATATTAAAAGCCTATACTAAAGGCCTACAGCTTACACAGTATTAAAACACAATTATTACGGTGGATGATTATTTCAAGTATTATATGACTTTTAAGCAAGAAAATAAATTATGAATAACCCAAAAATTTTCTCAAAAAATCGTGGTCAAGTAAGCACATTTTTTATCAATACGACACATTCAACAAGACAATTACTGAACAGATTTTGATGAATTTGATCATTTAAATACATTAGTATGTTTTCATGAAGAGAGCGATCCGGGGAAGCTATTAAAAAAAAATAAAGAGAGAAGCGAATGCACGGCTCAGTTTCGTATGATATTATATTCGCCGGTATAAAGTCGTTACGAGTCCGATAATTAACTTATTTTATCCGTGAATTTGTCGCTGTAATTTTATTTATCATTGCAAATACAATTTGCAGTTATTGCAAATAATATTTTGCTGATAAAATAATTTTGGCGCAAAGATAATGAAATGTTCACTCGTCTGGTGATTTTGCTTTATACGTTTAATTTTGTATATTAACTAGATCTGCCTGTAAATTTGTTTGCATTTATTTTATTTTGAACTAGGAAATAATCATAATAGGTATGAAGAACCGATTTAAAAGTTTAATTGATTTGTCTCTATCAGAAATTCAAACCTTAACAATTTTATAAGCACCAATCATTACTTATCCTTCTTGATCAGTTCAACATCAAAATGAAAGAAAATCGGCTCAAAAAATTATAAAAACTATAAGTGACTTATCACTTAGCTGACGATTTCTCAAATACATAAATCTTCTCTATACTTCATCGCATTTTCTACCGTTTCTTATTTACATCTTGCATTTATGTTTTTCCAGAGGACACTTTATTAATGAATGCAGTAGCAAAGTGCAAAGTGTATCAGATTGATAACTAAACGAACGATATTATGAAGTAAAAGCTAATTAACAGGCAGCTTCACTCGACGAATATTGGATCTCCAGTCTTTATGCAATTAATTTCGTTTTAAGTTATTAAAACAGGGATACAGTGTAATTACCGTCAGAAGTAGGTCTTATGTGGGGATATCGAGCTTTAATAATTTTGTAGATGTACTTATTAAACTCGTAGGTACTTCGTTACATAACATAAACTTGTAATGTTTTACGTTTTTGTTAATTTAAAAAATATGTAATTCAAATAGTGTGTGAATAATAATGTAGTATGTAATTCCGGAGGCCCACATCCCTTCCCATCCCCTACCCATCCTCTCCTTCCCTATCCTCATTCCCTCCTATCCTCGCCCCTTCTCCCTAAATCCTTCCAAATCCCTATGAGGATAGCAACACATCCACTTCCCAGTGGAGTGGATGCTTATGGGCGGCGTGTTTCGCTTAACACCAGGCGACGCGTCTGCTCGGTTGCTAACCTATAGCATAAAAAAAAAAAAAAAAATTAAAATATTATGTACAGATAAAAGAAACGACGTACAAGTACACATTTAAACGATAAAATTGTATTTGTTGTCAAGACTTTGAATATTCAAAAGCTTGTCAGTATAAAATAATATAATATTATGATGAACCAATTATTATCAATCGTTAAATAAATAACATAAAATGTAACTTTTCTATATAAGCCCTGCAATAAAAATCGAGTTTTATTTTAACCGTCAAGGACAAGGCTTCTAAAAGCGTGTTCGCACAGACGTAAGAACGTTCGTTTTAAAGGAGAACATATATTATTCACGAGCCCAAAATAATCGAACAAGAAACCCTGATCAATGGGTGTTTCTTGGCTGTAATGTATGACGCAAAAAACTCGGAGCCATTGGAAATGGAGAGCTATAAGTTACAGTCAGACTGGAGGCTGCGCGGGAATCGAACATCACGAAATACGCTAGGAACATGGTAATATAAGTTATAGTTTACAGTTATTTCTTTACATTTTAACGTGTACGAAATCATCTAGCTATTAAGTTTAGTCGTCGTGTGGTGGTGTAGTTGTAATTTAAATCCCTGTCACTCAACACTTAACATAGTAGGTATTTAAAATAATGTTAAGGGAAGTAGAGTTTGTGTTCACCATTAATGATAATTTTGGTCATAAATCAATCAATTGTGCTACACAAAAATATATTATTTTCCAACAAAATTCTTGAAAAAAAATGCACTAATACATTTCGTATTTCGATTTATTCATAAAACTGTTGGCTTTTGAGAACGAGGTCAAAAAATAATTTAATAAAAGGCCCAATAACTTCAGCTTTTAGAGGGGAACTAAAAATTTTACGCGACCTCTTTGCTTATGATCCAATAGTCAATAAAATTGTCGAATGTTTTGTTTGTTCGTTCGAGTTCAATAGAGTTTGCTTTGATATAAAATTTCGTTGAACAATGGTGGAGTGCTTGCTCTAATCTGAATATTGTTGAATCACAGTATAAATTTGTAGTTAACTATTACGTTAAGATAAACATAGACCAAAGAATTTGATTTTTTCAATAAACTAAGAAGGTATATTCTTTTAAAGATATTTATTATACATTTATAAATATCCAGATTATAAAGCGACACAATACCTTCTTCACCTAACGTATTGTATTATTATGATTGATAGATCCCTTCTCGGTGACATAGTTTTAATTCATCAATTGCTCTACAAAATAATTCTAAAGTTCAAAACAGAACTATCACCGTCAAAATCGGCGGTAAATGTTAAAAATATGTAATGACGATTCAAAAGTGTTTGAGTTTGAGTATGAGTTTGAAAAACTCGATCCTCCAGCTTACCTCAGCAATCACACATTACGACGTTGCCATTAGGATCGATCGTCACCAGAGACACAATTGGCCAGCCTGTCGGAGATGATGGATGGAGCTGATAAATGTTCCCGCGATGCTGGGACTGTGACAGCTTCGGGTGTATTACCCTTTCTTACACGGTTGTGATACTTCCAATTGATGTATTTCTCTTTTGAAAATATGGCAACTTGAAATTTGATTCTACTTATTACCATTACAAATAATAACACTCGATTGCCCCATAAATTCGCGAATAATGGTAAACCAAATAAATAAAAAAAATGAATAAATAAATAATCAAAAAGTAAAATACTAAAAAGGCCGATGTTTAATATAGGCATAGAATATATACATATACTCATACACCACAAAGCATCCCTTATTAAGCGGTTTAAAACCGTAGACCTGCGTAGACCCATTGCCGTGGACCATAAATCCCACGCTTTCAGCATATGACTCAGCACAAAAACTAATGCACCCGGTCTTACACGTCTATAGTGTCGATGTTTTTTTTTCAAAACATATTAATTTCAAAACGGATTTACGAATATTTACTACACTTATAATATTTAAAGCCTTTCAAATTACAGAAAAATATAAAACGTCACTTATTCCAGACTCCAGTATAAATACACGTAAAATAGAAGCATGTCCCTTTGGAGTTAGTTTGACAAATCAAATTGTAGAATACAGCAATTCCATTCGTAATATTATATCAAATGGAATATTCAGCTGCCTCCCAAAACGAAATGTTATATTACAAGCTATGTCTAATTCTACTTTGTCATGCGTCTTAAAATGTTGTTCAAGTTAGAGGAAAACTAACAGACATTTAAGCATTTAGGTATAAACCTTACTTGCAACCTAAAACATTAAACTGTACGAATTTAAACAGTAATAGGGTCCTTGTTTACGCCACGGGACAACACAAAACTTTTCAATTTGCTACGAAATTCAGCTGAACTTTAATAACCTTACTCTTAAACTAATATTACAAGTTGTAACTGTCTGTCTGTTTCGCTTTCACAACTACATTATAGAACTGATTGCGGTGTGTTATTCGGAATAAAGATATTTAAACTTTCTGCGACTGAATGAAAATATAATAATAATTCAAATAGCTGCACTATAGCGGTTCTGTATTCAGTTACGTAGCATTAATTATTTTGGGGAATGTTATAATTAATTACCTACTTATTTACTCGCTGTATCAGTCAAAATATATATTATATTATATATTATACAAATCATTTTTTAAATTTATAAAAAGTTGATCAATGCTTTCTTTGAATTTATATAATATGAAGAGATTTATATGTGATAGAGTGTATTTTGGTGTTAGGCTGCACAATCTGTTCTCATGAACCAAACGATCAATACCCCTTTATATTTATCCGCTTCTTCACGTCTTACTATCACAGTATCCTATGAACTGCAAAACCAATGTTCAAGCTATAGAAATTGAGCCATTATTTAGGAGCCATGCAGACAATGACTTCAAACTTATAACAAATTGCTTGGCAAGATTCCATTGTGTTTTCAGGCGCATATCAAAGCCTAAGTATAACTTATGGAAGTCACCAACACTATACACCCTAGCACGATTTTCTATAATGTCGTAAAAGTTATTTAGCGCGGCATTAAGGGGTGGCGCTAAAATAATTTTAAACTCGAGACTTGCGCCTGTCATACTTCGATAAAGCTTGCGTCGTCGATTTCAGGGACCTCTTTATAATTTTAATTATTTTCCGATGAGATACCCCAGTGTGTTATTATAAGGCACTTTATGGGTAAGGATAATAAATTTTAAATATAGTTACTTCAATATAATGTTAACAAGTTTTTTATTGTTAAAAACTTCAACAATGGGTTATTTTACTGTAAAACATTGTATTCTAACTATTAAACTTATTTCTGTCTGTATCCTTCGTTTTGATTAAAACTCTATAGTTATTTTTAGTCAAACATAAATATATACAGACATGATACTACATTTTATCGTATTAACTTTTACATGCAATAGCAAATAAAGATAATCAACCAGTAAGTATTATTCGCCAGCAGTTTATTTAAGCTTAAATTTAAGTGACATTAGGGTGTATAATATTTAAACGTCATTTAATTAGACACTAAACTCCCACAAATAAACCCTTACATAAACGCATTTCACGCGTGGCTCGCGGGACAAAGCGAAATAATTTGTACGGAACCCCATACAGTGAATATAAATCGCTCACGATACACTAATTGCTAAGTCGTTCAGTGACGCAGGAACTTCATCTCTAACACAATCTATTTTGCATTTTTCCAAAGTACAACAGGAAAGTTTGTCGCTCTTTAACTATAACATTTTGTTTTATTTTGCCTCTGAACTAGGGTAATGGTGTTAGCTTCAATCTTGTGTAGTCCTCTCGGAAAATGTTGCGACGCGAGGGAATTCAATTTGTACTGTCTTTATTATACCGACTACGCAAAAGTATCGGCTCTTTATATAATATTATGAAGTATTTAGAAAAATTGTGAATAAGATCTAAACTTATCTATATGTGGATAAGAGAAGAAAAGGGGACTTAAAGCTCTCAAATTGAAAGTTTTTCCGATTTATTTTCCATTCATCTAATTTCAATCACTTTATATCTTTAAATATGTTATCGTACCTAACCATTTTACTGCATATTTAATGCTTTACAATAGACTCACTCAAACGATTAAATAATTACGAAGATTGTCGCACCAAGCTTGTAGCAGTAACTCGTATATTTTTCTCTCACCTCTACCGCGACTTTTTAATTTAAAAGCACTCCGTATTAGAGGGCAGAGTGTCTCGTACGAGGTGTCAAAGGGAACACAAAGGGAACAAGCAGGGAGCAAGTTGAGCTTTTGCAGTGTTGTGTTAACATTCGAAGGCTTTGTTGCGGATAAAGGAAGGGTTTTATGTACCCCATCAATCTTGAATGAATAGAATTGTGGTCAATGTTTTGGGATTGTTTGATTTTTTTTATGCGTTAAAGATTGTGTACTAGTTAGTTACTATCAGTCATTATGTTCAGTCAGTTTACACATAAATGTTTTAGGACCGATTTTTCAATGCATAGTTAAAACTTACCCGTCCAATAAAGTATTACATGCACAGATTACATGATAATATTAAAATGTCACCTGTAAACTGTCGGGCATTTATTTTGAAATTGTAGTATGTATTACGTTATTCGACGAATAAGTTTAAACCAAATACATATTGAAAAATCAGCCCTTAAAAACATAATGCATTTGAGTAATAATCATTATTTTATACATATAACATATTGTATGTACGTATGTGTGTGCACAGTGCATGTGTGGATACTATAGTGTGCTTTGATTTGAAAGTGATATTATTGTACAGAAATCGGACAAACAGAATATTAAATTTGCTTTAGTCTCAGCGACAAAAGCGAATTCAATACATGTTGAATACTATTAAATATAAATAATTTTATAGTAGAGACTGTGTGTGTTACTGTTCAGCGTTGAATAGATATAAGAAATAATCTATTGATCGAGGAATAGCTAACGCTTTAAAATTATTATACAATATTATTTTATTTTATAATTTAAATTAGCCCAGCATTATAAGCATGTAAGGCTTCATAATCCTTTTACACAGCAGCTAACGTCATTTTAGGATTATTTTTCAGTAACCGATTTTCTTAATTAGATATTATACTTACATTTTATATCAAGAGTAATAATTTCCAACAGCAATTAAGTAGGTAATTTTAGAGCATACAAAATGTGAAATAAGTTCCCCTAATATTATTCAATCCATACTAATATTATAAATGGGAAAGTAAATCTGTCTGTCTGTCTGTTACTCAATCACGCCTGAACTAATTTTCATAAAATTTGGTATGAATATATTTTGATACCCGAGAAAGGACATAGGCTACTTTTTATCCCGGGAAAATTACGCAATGCCTGAAATCCCACGGGAACGGGAACTATGCGGGTTTTTCTTTGACTGCGCGGGCGAATCCGCGGGTGGAAACCTAGTATCTAATAAATATAGTTTAAAAAACCAAAATCCCACTTAAACTATAAAATCGTTTAAAAAGACGTCCACATTGATAATAATCTTACCGCACCTAGTATTGGTTTGACACTGGTCTCTCAGTAACTCTGACCGAGTAAATGGAAGCCAGATTGCGCTCGTGTGACGTGCGTGGATTGTTATTTACGACTCATCCCCAGATCATCCGTCAATCCGACCATTATCCTTCACGATACATTAAGATGGAGGAGAAAATGTCCTGACGAAAATGTTTTGTGTAAACTGTGGCTTAATTTTTGGTCGAATATCTTTGATTCACATAATTATGTGCAGATGTTTTAAGACAAACAGGTCTGTAGGTAAATTTTTCTATTCTACTAATAACATTACTAGGCTGTAGGTTTTTTTGAAAATTGTCAACATGTTTTATGGTCTTTCAAGCAAAAAATACTGGACGAAGTTGAGTGAATAATTTCAGATGTCATGTAGGTGCATAAATTAGGTCGTGAAGTGATTTATAGGCTTTGTCCAGTTTAAAGGTTGGCACTATCTAAGAAACAAAATATTCCGGAGACTTTGAACTCTATATTTGTATAGGTACCTACGCTTTTTAAGAATAGCTTCGCTACGGTTCTAGTTAATGAAAATTTTGCTTAACAATTTTGCAGTCAGTACAAAAATTGCCGCTTACAACTCTACCTTGAAACATTACTACCGCTGGTTTTAAGAGACTACGTCTCATAATATATAAAAAGCATTGTTACAAGAAATAATCGTAACGTTAAAAAAGATTGCGTGTTCTACCATATTTTATACGTTTCTCGCAATATAATTAATTACTCATATTGATTAGACATTACCGAAGTTCTCCATTCGCGGAGTTTTTGTGTTAAAGTTTTGGCAATATGCCCGTTTTCCCGCGCGATTGGGCCCTTTGGAAACTTTGCGCATATTGCACGGATCACTAGACATCCATTTGATTATATAGCGACTGACTAAAGTTCACGAACTGAATTATTGAAGTGCAGATGTTTATTCTTTGTACAATCTTAGTGAGAATATTCTTCTGTAATAGGTTATTTTAAAGAAACAGTTCCTGTGTGAAATTATATTTCAAAATTAGTTTTTAATTTACTTAATTCAAATATTTCTGTGTTTTTGTGGTTTATTGAACGCGAGTATAATTCACTTGATAGAGTCAGACTTTCATTCGGATCAAAATATACACTGTATTTTGTGATATTGTGATTGAAAAGTATTCTGTGCATTATATTTTAACGGGCTCAATTGAAATCTGAGTAATAAAAATCAATTAATCCAAAATTATATAAAAATAACTGCGTTAAAAACAACCGACTTCAAAAACGGAAAAGTAAGAAATAAAAAAGATTTGATATTATTAATTACTACATATTATTTTTATGTGCTATTTACTAAAAAAGTTTGATGTCGGTGCATGGGCTTAATACTAAGTGCTTAGTGTTTGGCACCGACTTCAAACCTATTTAATAAATAGCACATAAAAATAATATGTAGTAATTAATAATATCAAATCTTTTTTATTTCTTACTTTTCCGTTTTTGAAGTCGGTTGTTTTTAACGCAGTTATTTTTATTTAATAATTTTTAGTGTATTTTTCAACACGAATCAAACGAGCCCAAACTCGATAAAGTTGAGTCAATATATTACTGAGTTCCTATGGCCACCTTCCGATTCCATCATCAGATCAGCTCCATGTCATGATAATGTTTCATCGCTATCCAATTTACATTCGTATACAAAATTTCAGCTCAATCGGTTACCGGGAAGTGAATCAAAGTTACTTGCTACATTGAAATTAAGTCATCGAGTACAGACAAAAATGCTCACAAAATAAAAACTACTAGGCCTAGCCGAATAAAATTTTTATGGGACCAATTCGACACCATCCCGCATCGAACAAAAAAAGAATCACGTAAATCGGTTCAGAAACCTCGGAGTAATCGGTGTACATACATAAAAAAAAAAAAAAAAAAAAAAATATACCGGCCGAATTGATAACCTCCTCCTTTTTTTTGAAGTCGGTTAAAAATATATCAGATATTAATTTATTACTGTAGTACAATATGATATTTTTGTGTTCATTCATCAATTATTTCACCAAAACCGTAACTTTTGTATCTCCAAAAGAAAATAATAATACCCGTTTAAAGTGTAGGAAAGTTTTCATTAAACCCTTCACAAATAATGGCAGCGCGAAATCTGGCTCTTGTAAATATCATCTGGAATACTGTATTTGGGTCAAGTCCACTTCCAACTCCAATCTATTTGAAAACAAATATTTTGCATTCATATTGCCTGGTCTATTAACACGATAACACCTAAATATATTAGCGAATCCCTACTAATATTAGAAATGATTAAGTAACTCTATCTGTCTCTTTTTCACGGCTAAACTAATGAACCGATTCGGATAAAATTTGGTATAATGATAGTTAGATGCAGAATTACGCGGATTTTCTTTTGACTATGCAGGCAAAACACAGGCGGAATGCTAAGTAAGAAGTGCTGTTTTATATTTTACCTTTCGGTTAATTGTAATTCTGTTTGATAAAACACAACCAAGGGATTGGGTTTGCGTCAAAATATGTGAGCTTACGTTATTTTTTGCGTGGTCTAATTTATTATTTATTTACCTGAACCTCCTTATAAAATATATCTTACGGTATCTTTACAATTTATCCACAAAGTGACAACAATACATCTTAGGTATTTTTATTCAAAGAAAACATAACTTTATTATATTCCTCTATAATATAAATATCTTGAACTATTTCAAAGATTGTATACGCAAACTATGATTTAATATTTGCCTGTTCACTGAACTGATAAGTACAGTTTTATGATCATCATTTATCTGTTTGAATCCAAGTCTAACTTTGTATCCGATATTCTATTTAGAATTCACTTGATAGTCAGTAGACTCAAATTTTTTTGTAAACAGAATTTCATTAGGTTATAGATCCTAAATGATATATATAGTAAATACATAAGGTAGTAAAAACATAGGTTTTTATTGACATATTTACTAGATTTAAAACATACTTATTATAATCTCTACGTGGTATAGGTACAAAGTCGCTGTCGATGTCTATCCGTCCCTATGTACGCTTAAATCTTTGAAACTACGCAACGTATTTTGATGAGGTTTATTTATTAGATAGAGTGTTTCTTGATATAATATATAGGTAGCTGAATTCGCTAGCGGAAAGCTATAAATATAAGCTTTTTAAATATCTTATCAACTGTGTTAAATCCTTGCAATATCGAACTATCAACTAACTATGCAACTCACGTATAAGAAAAACCAATTATAAATTAATCTTTTAACCCGTCAAAATATTCCGCGAAAACATATTTACATCATAAAGTAGGTTTCAATTCCACAATGCAAGGGAAACGAAACCGATTGCCTTCACATAAGAAATCTTATTTCCGTCTACCACGTCAAATGTCAAAATGGTAAATTTTGTGAAGATGTGTGTATGTTTGTTACTCTTTCATGATATAATTTTACAATAATTAGGTTTTACATCAGCTGTATGGTTCGTACAACTGGAGATGCTGATGCTGCCCTATATCCTTATAGGTATACTTGAGTCTTTTATCATTTTTTTTAACTGGTTGATAATAAAACTAAGCTGCTGCTATACAATATAATATAATATTGCTTAGCTCTGACACAGAACACAGATACACGGCTCGCGATGTCGAGATCTAATTAATTTATAATGCATATATTATAAAAATGATGATGATGCGCTTTGATCGTTTGCACAGTACAACTAAAAATGACACGTGAGCTATGAAAAACTTGATCTTACGGGTTCGTTCGCGGGTGAAACCGCGTGGCAAAGCTAGAAATATAATATATAATTGCAAGAACTTTGCGAATAACGTTTCAGTGTAGAATGAAGTAACTATGTGTAATGGCAGCGGTATTTGGGTTAACAAACCTTTGTTTATGAGCCTTCCGAACATGGGAGCCATGCCAAATGGGGACACACTAGCTTTTGAAGTACAAATAAAATATTATTTATTGGAGACTGTATGGCTAAAAATCTAGATCTTGTAAGTATTACAGGTTCTTTCTAGACATTGCAATGGTGTCTGGTGATTATAATTATTGATCAAATTATACTAGACATAACTAGGTTATTATCTAGGATATTATCACTATGGATTCGACGAAAAGCTTGAGTAAAAAAGGGAAAGTCGAATATTTTAAAATGGTTTATTAAAGCGTTTCTTTATTGTCATGTTTCTTAATATAATCATGATAATATGGACTCAAATGTCAGAAGCGGTACTCATCAATACACCGAACAAATTAATCCTCTTTCTCATATTTCCTCCACCAATAAATACGATAGCCTAATTAAATATTCGGGATTCACAATTCTCTTCGCTGATAATAAAATTCCGACGAAGCATTAACTGGAGGGCCATAAAATAAGACATAACATCTGAATTGAGAAATATAACTCGACACCCGCTTGTTTACGGCGCATAAACAATCGCCAGTTTTTAGGAGTCACTGAAAAATTGAATATTATACGCATTATTATATTAACAAACAATAAGTACCTAGCTTTATTTTATTCTTGGTATTTAGGCCTGTATAAAACTGAAATTTCCTTACGATAGTTTATGGAGCTTAAGAATTGATTAAAATTGAATTGAATCTTATCATATTCAATTGCGTATTGAAAAGGTGAGACAACTCTTTATAAGCTTTTAACATTTTTTTTATTTTTTACTTTATCCAAAAATATTACAGTTTGTATAATATTAAGGTCTATAATAATACGACCTATATTTTTTTCCTAAAAAATATATAGTATAATATGAAATATAGGACCATTTATAAAATAAATGAAGATGAAAGCTTTATAGGAAAGCTAGAATGTTTTCGGTTCTTAAAGGGCGACAACTAATATTGATAAGTAGTCTCCGAGAAAAGATTTTCTTTATATAGAAAATATAGTGATTGAATGTACGTTTACAATCTTTAGCACACGTTTTTGAATTGATATAATATTTTACTGGCTAAGCCGACAATCGCTGTCCCATTATCACTCACGGCCGTGTTTAATGTATATTGTATATACAATAAATTACGTATACCAATCTTTTAACACTGGTTTTTAAAGCATATTTTTATTCTATTCCTTAGCTCTTCAGTTACATAGCAGATGTATTGGAATTCTTTCTTTAGATAATAGTCAAAATAGATAACATTCTGTCATAAAATTGATATTGTGCCGTAACAATTTTCTACCAAGATGCTCCATATTAATTATGTAGAGGTGAACATGATAATATTTAAAATAGTTAAAATTTAATCTCCTCGAATTCTTGTACTATAAGTTGCTAGCATACTTGCCGGCGTTTAATTACGCGACTCAAGTTTTTAACTTTTCGTGCTTAACAGGCTTAGGAGAGGATTAAATGTTAAACGAGACTAGTTTAAATTTATCGTCTTTGTGAGAATTTTGCGGGTATGTGGGATACATTTTTGAAATAAAAAAAATAAGCATACGTACCGTGTCAAATGTATATGCGTATATAAAAAGTATCATATAAAGAACATAATTTTTCTATCCCCTAAAGTAATATTATTGTTTTCTAGCACGTAAAACGAGTTGTTTCTAAAAATGTAGAGTTTCATTTTAATGTTTCATTTATAGTGATAGATGATAAACCGTGTTATCAATACTTTAAGGAATCAAGGATACTTTTTTTTTTTTTTTTTTTTACTTAGGATAGGGAAGCGCTTGACCACAATCTCGCCTAATGGAAAGCTGAGATGCGGTCTAAGATGGTACGCGCTTCCCTAGTAGGTACCGGTTCACTCTTCGCTTGAAGACCCCCATATTGTACTCGTCGGGGAACACAGATTCAGGAAGCGAGTTCCAGTCCCTTGCGGTTCGAATGAAGAATGTAGAATCGAACCGCTTAGTCCGGGTACATGGAACGTCCACCATATGGCGATGCCTAGAATCTGTGCGCCTCGACGATCGATGGAAGAACGGGGATGGCGGAACAAGTTCGTGAAGTTCCGCAGCGCACTCACCAAAGTGTATCCGGTAAAAAACCGATAAGCTGGCCACTCTGCGACGATGAGCGAGGCTCTGGAGTTTTTTGCCTACTAGCTCATCGTCGTTTATGAGCCTCTTGGCACGCCTCTCTATCGCCTCAAGCGCCTCCAGCTGGTACTTGGCGGAACCGTCCCAGAGGTGAGAGCAGTATTCCATGCACGATCGGACTTGTGCTTGATAAAGGTTGAGCAACTGTCCCGGGCTGAAATACTGTCTCACCTTCGCCAGAATTCCAAGCTTTTTTGAGGCTACTTGGGCTTTGGATTCTATATAGGAACCAAAGTTCAGAGTAGGCGTGAAGGTGATGCCAAGAAGCTCGAGGTGGTTGGTTATCGGCACGGATACACCCTGGAAAGTCGGAGTCAGATGGAATGGACTCCGTTTAGCGGAGAATAGACACGCCTGGGTCTTAGTAGCATTGAACTTGACCAGATTGGCATCGCCCGGCCAGTCGGAGACCGACTTACATAGGAAAGCAGGTAAAAGGAATTGAACTATGAATTGCTATTAGGATCACTAGGAGACGAGAGTTAAACATTTCTACATTATCTGAAACTTAAGAGAGCAGCTTTGACAAGGTATTTAGGAAGACAATGTCCCAATTAGTAGTAAGAACTGATAAAGCGATGTGTCAGTTCTAATTGGTAGACTCTGGACGCTGACAGTCGTCTGCAGTGTAATGAGCTGCTGCTGTCGCTCTAAATCTCCTTGTAATGGAGAGAATTCGATGAAATTCATTTTGAAAGGCAGCGTAGAACAGTGACACACTAAATAAATTATTTTTAACTGATTTACACAAGGTTGTTCAATATAATTTACTTTAATTTTTAAGGTACAAATTATAAATAAAAATAAAAAATGGCGTTTTATGTTTATTTTTGCCTTGTAGCCTGTACCCGTATAACTTAAAATGGAATTAAACATGAAGGTTCATGTAGAATTGAGACAGGCGCACAATTTGACGTCAAGTCAAGCAAACGAATGAATATTCGTGGCGCGATATTAATAAATAATTTTAACGGCTGCCTTCGCCGATAAATCGGGATTAAATAAATCGTGTTGAGTGCGATATGCAGTAATCCGCGGGAACGTGAACCCGACCGAGTCATTGATATTCTGTATTAGTTTGCCATTTTCACTATAATTAACGTAACGGTTTATTAATACGTCTGTTCAACGGGGAAAGATGAGGAACGATCTAATTACCAAACAATATGTTTCTGATGTAATTTTAACTCGATCAGAATTTGATGTTTTTAATAATGTAATGTAAATAACAGCTCTGTTATTCGCTTTAAGTTGTTTACTTTCTAGAAAATAAAAATAATGTAATGAACTAACCACCTAGAAACTATGAAGTCGACAGGTAATCGACTAAGTCCAATCTAATAACTGCGTGGAAAGCAATAAATAGAGTAAAAGCAACTTCAATCTTACAGGAGAGTGGCATCATAATAACTGGGTGGTCAATATATCGCGATAAAATGATTGATTTTATCGCCATATATTGACTCCTAGACTATCACCTGAAGTTCAAACTCTAAACTATTTTTTTATGTTTAAAAAGTTCGATATAACCATGTTTGAAACTGCCAAAGATACTTTTGTTTTTGACTAATAACTATTCATAGTCGTATCCTCGTAACACAATACGATACCATACAATAGCAGCGGTGAATAACTGAATAAGCGAGTGTTCTCTTACATTGGAGCTTCGTAAAGCATCTCTATTCATTGAGCCAAAACATTCCAATGGAACAAATTTCAATTTTTATTCACAATTCACTAAATGGCATTGCGTTGAAGGCTAGTAATTAAATCCGATACAATTTGATCAAAAGGACATTGATAGAAAACGGCTCAAAGAAAAAATCATTTAGTATAATATTTCCTTTATCCGTCAAGCTTCTATCCAAATTAGAATCGCGTTTAAATGAATTTGAAAGGGAACGCGGCGACTTCCCTTCGGCTGATTCCCTTTGAACAAAGAAACAGACAGGGCTAGAAATGAAGCAAACGGCACATCCCGCGATTAAATACAGATTTAATTCTACCGCTACGGAAATGTTTGACGTCAATATTTTTTCAATGAAGGAACAAAAATAAGCTCCTTTGAACGACAACAACGATAAATGGCTCCAAGTGAAGCGAAAAGCTTTTAAACAAAAACACGAGGACGCTTCGGAAATCGCAAATTAATGTTCCAAGTGATTCCTTTGTCGAAACGTCTGCCCTTGTCTATGTACTCATTTGCAAATTCCTTCCACGTCTCAACGTCTGTATATTTAAATGATTGTTTTGAGCGTTTCACACTCTTTGGTAACATACCTGTTCAACGTATTCATATAAAAATTATGGTTAGTTATTATTTCCTATTTTTTTGTAACATAAATTTGCTACATTTCGTCACAACTCAAAATAGTGAAATGTTTCCTTGATACGCTGATAATTTCTATTGATTATCACGATTCAAAAGCGCTTCATAAAGAGGCTTTCCCGAATAAATGTTTGAGTTAGAGCTAGCAGCAGCACACGGTGCCAATCGATACCAAAGTGATTGCGTGAGAAGAATGCCGTCAGCTCAGTCATTAGGCATTCGGAGCAGACTCCCGCGCTTACATTAAGGAAATAAGTGGTACATACAATTATTTCCAGCAACATTTCTCGTATATTTCCGTAATGGACAGCTGGAAATTCTATTGACATTTTAAGGACCGGGAATACGCATTGACTTAGGATAAACATTTCCGGAATTATGTTTGAAGGTATTACGGTGTTAGGAGGTAAAATTATTTCATTTTTTATTCATGAGTCTTTGCTCAATAAATAAATTAAAAATAACATTTGTAAATTTATGCTTGAACGGTATTGAAAATCATTTTACTGCCCATAAAAAGTATTCCGTTGAAGCAATGCAAAACTGATGAGGATCCCGCAGGAGAAAACAGTAAAAAAGTTGTGGATTGCATCTGCCTGATGCCGAGGGAACACGGGAATTCACTTTCACTTTAGTGGAGATGAATTTTCCAAATTCATCGAAGATATGCTTCGTGAATAGCAATTTTTTTCATTTTTCTGGCAATTTATTTTATAATTATAAACGAAAAACTGGGATACAATTATGAGTTAAATTAGAGATTATGACTTATCCGTAGTATAATTTGAATATGTATCCAATTTAATTTAAAATAACGTTTCGTAATTAAGTTAAATTCAAAATATGTGATGTGTAAATACATATGTATTCTTATATCAGTGATAATTTGATGATTTTTACCTATATAGAGGAGATTCATGTCTGATTTTAAGTGTTAACCACCGGTGTAATCACACATGGACATTTTTTTTTAATTTCGTAACTTATCAACATGGCAACATTAAATAAAGCGATAACGTTATGGATTAACTCGGAAAATTCAAGGTACACGACGAGAGGCTACAACTAATTTTCCGACAAATCGAGCGTGCTATAATATGATCGATGACACAGAAATATGGGATAATTTAGCGCGTGTATCGATAAGCCGGCTTGAGGCACCTTCATAAGTGATAGCTATTCATCTGCCCCTCCCCCTCCCTCCCCCTCCCTCCTCGCTCGCACCTCCCCCTCGGAGACCCGCTGACTGATAGCACTCATCTCGACTCACATAAACAGATTATTGTACATATTTTTTCATATGTAACGATGCATTGAGGAAATGGGGCGATATTTTGTGCTCTTACCTTGCTGGGTCGGACCTGTATGGCATGCGTGTGCCACTTGGGAACGGCTGAACTGGATTGACTGTTGTTGTGATGACTTCGGCAATACTGGAGAGGCGTTTTTATATTTAGTTTAAATAGTAAATTACATTGGTAGAGAAAATTGAATTAATATAAAAGCGCGAGTCCAAACTTGAGTCATATTTACTTATAATATTATGCTGAGTCACTTCAGAAACATAATTATGTTTCCTCTTACCTAACAGTCTACATTAAATTAATTAAAACGGAATAAATAAATTCATTTCGAATGTGGCTCGGTCGGTTTCACCCTGTGTAAAGTTTTAAGCACTAAACCAACAAAATATTCCTCTTTCGCTCTAAACTAGAAATAGTTCTCAATTGAAGTGGCCCTCAAGTATATTATATATAGGTATATGTCATGAAGTGACGGGTCAAATTGGACGAATTATTTTCGGGAACGATATTCTGAAATTGTAATATTTTCACATTATATTTTAACTGACTGTCCATCGCGATTCGACATCAGTCAAAATCACGGGTCACCACACACATTTGTAACACCGGTATTTAGTTACAACCATAACACTCCCAAGTTTAATCGAAATCCATTTAGTAGGTTTGGCGCAATAAAATCAAAATATTTATCCAAATATTAACTGTTTGCATTAAATCATTTGAAATCAATCTATTAAACGCTAATTTCAAAATTCGTTAACATTGCTATTCGTCCATTTACATAATATTTGCAGACAGAAAATAAAAAGAACGAAGGAACTTGCAAATTAAATTTTACATTCCCGAACAAAACAAATATTGGTCGAAGCGGCAAATATCATAAACATTAAACATTTATAACCACAATAAATAGAAGCAGCAAATTCATACATATTTGATATAAAGTGTGAATCGTTTGATACCAAAACGTTAAAGCGACAAAAAACTTGATTTCCACACAAGTTTCCAATTAACGTACATTCGTTTCGACAAATAGTTTCCCGTAAAATAAATATGAGCGCAATGAAGCCAGGTATGTTTGTCCCGGGACGAACTAATATCACTATGAAAACATTCCCGGGACATTGAATGGAGCTTATGGGTACTTTATTTTGCCAAGAGATTGCTAGTGCCACTGTATACATGCATTGATTCCTTTCAATACGCTGCTTTGTATAAACATACGACGTTTCTGATATTTTTTTATTGGTGAAAATAGAGATGTTTGCAGAATAATATAAATGACTATTTTTTTATCTATACTAATATTAAAGAGAGGAAAGGTTTGTAATTATGTATGTATGTTTGTATGGTTTTCACGCATAAACTACTGGACTGATTTTTATGAAATTTGGCACCAACAATCTTATGACCCTGAGAAAGAACATAGGCTACCCTTTATTGCGAAATATGTACTACGGGCGAAGCCGGGGCGGACCGCTAGTAGTAGCTACCGCCGTAGTTCTTATCTAATATATAAAAATCAATGCCACTTTTCGTTGTAATTCCATAACTCGAGAACGGCTGAACCGATTTCGATAATTCTTTTTTTATTATATTCCTTGAAGTACGAGGATGGTTCTTATGTAGAGAAAACGTTAATATGTACCACGGGCGAAGCCGGGGCGGACCGCTAGTAATATATAAAAATGAATCGCAAAATGTGTTGGTAAGCGCATAACTCGAGAACGGCTGAACCCATTTCGATAATTCTTTTTTTATTATATTCCTTGAAGTACGAGGATGGTTCTTATGTAGAGAAAACGTAAACATGTACCACGGGCGAAGCCGGGGCGGACCGCTAGTTTTAAATAAACAGGAGAAATTCGTGTTGATCTATTTATAAACCTTTTATGATTTTATCGTGCTAAAATAAACTTTGCGTTTATTTTGCAAACATAACTAATGGAAAATAATAAAAGATGTACATGTAAATTAATATTAGTATGCGTTTGAATCTCTCACACAAATCACTATTAAAATATATTTTATACTCGCGTATATAAATATGTCTACGACTGTACACATAAATCAGGTAGGTACCTAAGTATTGAATCCAGATGGCACTCAGAGAGGTTTCGGTCAAATAAGCAGGCGTGTAACGTTAAGAGGGACGACACAAAGGGTTCCGATACGGATGTCAACATCTACGGCAGGAAGTTTCCTGTCTATGGTTTTGTTTATACGTTTGATGATACTATAATCTAAGGTCTGTTGAGAACACTGTTTCAAATGAAGTATGGAAACATGGAAATAAGTTTCTTGAAAGTTTGACCATGTTTTAGAACCATATTATTTATCATTTCATTAATAAATTATGAAAAACTATCGCTTATAAAATCTTTTATTACTTATAATATTATGTTTGATTAAGTTGGCTGCGTCTGGATTGAGTCGGAATAATTTGATTTTTATTTTTATTTTTGCCTCATTAAATATTCAAATTATCCACATATAAAAACCTTTTTCGTAACGACAGACTTTATGTTACTTCTACATCAGCAGTAATGATATATATCATCAAAACGAATTAGGTTAATCGTAAGCGAGATTCGATCTCTAGCAATAAAGATAGCATTATCGAGGCCGAATAGCAAACATAACTCACTATCGCAGGTCAATCTTTCCATCTGTACCCAAAGCTTCAGAATTAGTTCCAAACATAAATTCACATAAAGGAATCAATTAAGATAATACCTACCTGCGTACTTTAAGGATATTACCATGATAATATTATAACACATAGAAGTATTATTATATTAAATAAAATATATAAATATTAAATAAAGATAATATTATAACACATACAAGTGGGAAAGTGATGGCGCTAGACGACCTATATTACGCTGTCATATTTCCACGCTGGAAATATTACTGCTTAAAGACATCATGGTACGGGGGCAGACCGGGCATAGTTTACCAACTTCATTACACATGCGGGTACTTCGAAAATGTTCGAGAGAAATTGAAAATTTCACCACGCGCATACGTTTCATAATTTTATCAGGCTACGATCATTTTAAGTGATGTTACTCAAACAAACAAACACTCAATCATTTACTTATTCAATTAGATTTCTTATAAAAGCACTTTTGAATGGTCATAACACTTCTTTACATTTACCGAAAGCTCTATTTGATTAAAACTACATTTTTGAACACGTTTTATTTTCATTACAATTATAGATTGTGAAAAATCTATAATCCTAATTTTAAAAAAAATACCTACCTGTATAGTTAGCGTCATTAACACAAATATTCATTAAAAGCTCAGTTAAAATTGATAAAGCGCCATTAAAAAATGGGTCACAGAATTGCAACTATAAATTGCAATTTATCCTATCCAACATAATTTATATTCTTCTGCTCATAAAATAAAGTATGTAGCCAATACATGTGTTCTCACAAAACTATATCTCGATATAGTTCTGTGTTCTGCTATCGATAGTTATGACGTCACAGCGATAAAGCCAAGTCCACACGAAGTCTGCTCGCTTGAACAGAATAAACAATACGAATTAGGCGCAAGTTTGTACGAATCTGTAGCCGACCCGCTGGCGTGGAAACCTGCCCCGCAATCCGAACATTCACGCATGCCTGCTTATTATTTCGGCCTATATCGGGAATTAATATTTACTTAAACAGGTAATGTAACCTTCAATTATTGAGTAGGGTCGAACTTACCCTCGCTTCGTATCTATTTGATTAATTACTTATTTAATATCAAACTCAATTTCCTATTAGCTGATATTATTTTTAACCAACGTTCCCAAAATTGATAGAGGTTCTCATTTCGAAGCGTATGCTTTACTTATATTTAAATAGCTTTTTACACGTTGATTCATTTCACTATATGTATCAGGACAAACACTAATTAATTTTATACAAGTGATAACTGCGTTAATAACAACCGACTTCAAACTTGCACTTGCAAAATTTACAAATACCTACAGACAAAAATGCTCATAAAATAAAAACTACTGGGCCTATCCGAATAAAATTTTTATGGGACCAATTCGACACCATCCCGCATCGAACAAAAAAAGAATCACGTAAATCGGTTCAGAAACCTCGGAGTAATCGGTGTACATACATAAAAAAAAAAAAAAAAATATACCGGCCGAATTGATAACCTCCTCCTTTTTTTTGAAGTCGGTTAAAAACGCTTATATATTTTAAATACACATTGAGTTTATCACTTTTATGTATTCAATTAATAAGCATATAAGTTTATTTTACGTCATATTGAGCCACCAAGCTCATGCTTCGTCGTAAAACGGTTAGCGATCACCACCGCCTATGAACATTCGCAGAGACAGTGCCGAATATTATTCTAAATTCACATGCACGCTGTTCATGACGGCCAAAAGTATTTTGAAAAATAATTATCCTGTCTATTTCGGCTCAAACCAACAACAGACTACATTAATAGATTTTCCAGTGAAAATATTTTAAGAGTCGTATTCCGGTTCACCCGTGCGTAGCTTTCATCCAAAACGCGTCTACGTACATCGGAATTTAAATCGAAACTGGGTCAAGAAGCCACAAAGCTGGAGATAACTCGAATATCAAATAAATACCGAAAGTTGGCAACTAAAGATACGCCGTTACTTTGCTTACAGAGTTGGGATAATATACGAGTGAAGGTAGCATTTGTGGAAGTTCCTGAATCAACAAGTTAAGAAAAATTAGAGTCGCCCTCGAGCTCAGAAATTTTATCAAAGTCGACATCAAAGCCGATCGCTATGTAATATTTTTGTGCGAAATATAAATATTATGTGAAATATCAAGAGAAGGTCATAGGTGATGGAATTCAGGTCGTGTTATTGAGACTTAGACTTCTATTTCAGATATCAATTATCGATTAATGAAATCGGGAAAATGTTTGCCAAAATTCTTTCTTATCTCACCTTGTACTAAATTCTCTTACCTTATAAGCTCGTACACATGTTTAGAGCATCCTAGCGATCCCAGTCTCCGTCTTTAAACATTATAATAAAGAGCCTGAAACTTTCTACTATTCCTACTGATATTATAAACCGGAAAGTTTGGGCGGCCGTTTGCTATTCGTGAAAAATCTTGATAGTATCTGTATAAAATTTCAAAGAGATTTAACACAGAGATAGTCTCGTTTTTATCAGTAGTACCGTGCGAGTGAAACATATTAATAAATTAAGTTCTTGAAATAGGACTCTTATATTCTTAGTCTATAGCTTTACATAGAAATACTGTTATAGAGTCTATGAGTAGTAAATAATATATAATTAAATATTATTAAATCTTTTTAATATTGATGTAAATATTATAATTTACTTGATTTCCGCACGCGGCTACGCCCTCATTTTAAAAGAAAAACTCAAATAGTTCCCATTTCTGTTGGCTTTCCGGGATTAGCCTGTGTCTCATTCTGGGTCTTCAGCTATCTACTTACCCAATTTCAGTGTGATCAGTTAATTAGTATTTCCGCGAAAAAGTAACAAACATCCATACATCGATCCTCAAAATCTTTCGCATTTATACTGTTAGTAGGATGTATGGTTCAATATATTCAGTTAAATATTTATTGAATTTACAGTTTAAATTTACCCGATTGAACTGATAAAATTAATATCGCTGCGATAAATTCATTTCAATGTTAGTCAACATTTTTATTTAAATACTGAGTAAATCAGATTCCGAGCTTAATTTTAAATACAGCTAAAAATGCAATTACGTTGAGCGAAGCCAAGGGTAATTAATAGCTAGGCTTTGTACGGAATAGGTGCGAATTTTATTTCAACTTTTACTGTTTTCATTCCGATTTTAGAGAATTGTTTTGCTACAAATGTCATTCAGCCTTTGATAAGCGTTGTTAATTTGGATGGAATTGAGATATTTTAGATGATGAATATTTCATTCGTTTTTGTTTATTATTATGTGAAATAAATATAATATTATTCCGAGTTGTATATAATATCATCTTATGTATTTATGATGACCTTATCTTGGTATATTTTAATGTATGTAATGCGAATGTTAAAATCTTTTAATGTAAACAGGCGTAGAACATTTTTTCGTTGTTCATAGTGCGTCCGAAAAGAATCTATGCAATGTCTGAACAACACTGAATACGAGTTTTCGTTAGAATGCTCTTGCTCTAGCACTAGCTCTATGTTCGTTTTATGTAAATCCACCGTTAGACAGAGACCGTACTAGTTTGGTTAACAATATAACGAGCGTTCATAATGTTTTATTATATTCTAAATACATTATTATTACAATTGTAATAAACGAAACATCGAAGTACCTACAAAGAATAATTAATTCACAATCAAAAATACTAAAAAAAAAACACTCATCTGCGTACAAACAATGTCGAAACACAAGTGAACGAAACAAACGGTTCGTGGGTTCGACAGATCAATTTGACGACTGGCTTTATTGCAGGATTATTACGAAGAACATTATGTTTACGTCAAAGATAAAATTGTGAAACCTTTATGGTGCCATTAAAAAGTGGAATTGTAGACATTTTTTTCACGAAACGATGGATTGACGCTTTCCCCATTTCGCTGTTAAATTGTTACGGCGTCATATTTATTTGGGGCACTTTAATGATTTGTGAGGGCTGCGATTTATTAGGAGAAAAAGATGTTTGATCATTAAATAGAATCTAATTTTATGTTCAAGAATTTAAATTGTTTCAAATACGATAAAAACTAATTATGTACAGTAAATACCTACTTACTACTAACAGAGGTGACAAGTCGATACAGTATAATTTTAAACTAATTATCAAGTAATTATCATCATCATCATCAATCATCATCAGAAACCATCAGCCAAGAATAGAAAAAAATCACGCAAAAAAAAACGTATTGTGAAATAAGTAATAACGAAATCCCATGTAACAAGTAATGTGTAAAAGTTAAATATAAGCGTAAGTCGATACAATATTTTTTAATCCTAAATTGAGATACTTGTTACTTATAGGGCAGAATTACAGCATAATATTGTTATCACAGTAAATAATGTGATCATTATAATTATGGTCAAATTAAGCAACCTCTAAGGTACACAATACTAATCTGATTTAATTTATAATGTCACTATCTATACGTTTTATTTAATCATGAAAGATTAATAAAATTTTAAACACTTTACTAGAATTAAACAAGGTTTAAACTTAAATTCTTTGAAGAAGATGGGGCGCAGTTTAAAACATTCTTCAAGGATCCATTTAGCTAATTAATTTCAACAAGCGAAAGTTTCCAGGAATAGAGTAATTAGTGCTTATAGTAATAGTCTGCCGACAACAGGATTCAATGAACTGAAATAATGATACAACGGTAATTATTATTTCATAATCCATACATCATTCTTTAATATGCCTAAGGTAAGAACGAACGTATAATGGTACATATTTCTCTTAAATAAATACTTAGAGATAAAATTCAATCACTAAATGTAATGTAGAGTTCTTGTGATGGAATACTACCAACATTAGTGAGTATTTTTTTAAGTTTTCTATTACTAACATACAAATATATCTTCAGAATATAAGCCTACCAGTGAATTTACCTATATAAATGTAGATTATGCTATCTAATTCGCGTCCGCGTTAAAATGTAGAAGCCCTTCTGGCTAACATTGAGAAACACGAGACACAAAAAAGCCATCTGATTATAAAAAGCGACATCTGTGTACAGTAAGGTTAGCGAGCGAATTACCTATTCAGAAACAAAAGACACCAGTTAATATTTATTATCTGTATTATTTACCTTACCCATAATAATAATCTATACAATTCTGACACATCCAGATACAGTACGAACGATATAAAAATGTAATAAAGGTACTAATAACACACAATTAAAGATCCGAGTAAAATTAAAATTGTGTCAGATGGTAAACAATTAATTTATATAAACCTTTGTCAATAGCAAATCAAATCTAGCAAACAATAAGCGACAATTGAATCAAGTAAACCGTGCGGTGAACCGTTTTCAAGTCGATTAGTTAGCGCAGCCGTAACTATTGAACATGAAAATTAACGATTCAAAGTTTGCACTAGCAAATGAATCTCCGCTAAGAAACTCCAGCATCTCGAGTCATTAGCGAGGATAGATTAGCTTACTGTTATACCAGATAATATCCAGATGATGGATGGAGTGGAGAGGAAAGAATTACCCGAGTGGGGCTGCAGGATGCTCGTCATTTATCTTTGGTATTCGCGGGAGGTGCGCTGAGTTATGGTCAGCTTAATTAACTGGAGCCTGGGATTATGTCTGTAACTGGATAATGAAAGAGATTTGGTAATTATTTAATTTGATTTTAAAAGAATGTCAAGCATTCAAATTTTACCTATTTGTTTGTATCAGCTAATACGGTGCAGGCGGTGGGATCTCTATTCCTTCGCTATATAACAATTTAAACTGAATAAAACCAGAAAACAATCAAGATGTTGAACGTAAAACAAATTACAAATACTACTGATTTACTCAAGACCAACGAAGACAGAGAATATTTTCCACTGCAATGCAAGTTGTCGATGCGGATCCTTTGTCCCACCTCGTTAGTTCCGGTCGCGCGTTCGTTAAAACAAACTAAAATATTCATTTTACAGAAACAGCTTATCTGCGAGAACCTTCGGCCCGGCGCGCGGCGCTGGGACCTTGCTGTGCTTCTTTTCAATTTCATTTTAGCTCGTTTCGTGTTTAGATAGCTCTGTATTTAGTTTTAATAGGAGCATCTGTTGTTAATTTAGTTCTTTTGTATGTGAAAATTAATTACTGATACTGAAAGAACCATATTTGGCGAATAAGTAAATTGAGTGACCATTACACATCATTTTTCGACAGTAAAAAATAATCTTGCTACTATAAATTCCAATATTTGAAACGCAATGGTCTTGAGTCTCTTGAAAAAGAATCAGAATTGGTTTCACAAATAAAAATTTACCTTCTGTCTTGTATTAACTAAAATAACTCAGCCAATTACGGCACAAAAAATGATTGATTGATTTTTTTATCATTTCTTTTGCGTCCCAAAGGAATTGAAATATCTCGTAAAATAAATTTGTTATATAAAATAATTGTGATTAGTTGAATCGGAAGCGTCAAAAATGTAAGCGAAGTTCCTGGAATAATTCTGTTTTCAAATGTTCAACAATTAAGTTGTTATAATTAGCATATCATTCACATCGTTTTCAGCGGTTAATGTGACCTCATTTTTAAGTGGTGCCTCATTCATTTCGCATTAAATTAATATAAGTTTATCTTGTATGTTTTAAAATATATTTTATTTGCTCCACATTTGTTTTTCTTCCATTCAACAAACTGCAATGGATTGTAGACTTCTTATTGTGTATCAATAATGAATTGAATACCAGGCTAGATATACATATTATTAGATATGTTATCTGATTAAACCAGGTTACTGTCCGGTCGTGTAGAATGTTTGACCTATCTAGATCGAACACATTCTAGTTAAGTTCGAGCAGAAACATCGTTATATTTCTTGAATCTTCGGGAAGATTATAAAAATAATATTTAAACTTACACAAATACTTTTTACGTTTAGTCGATCTCGAAAGCAAGTACCTACGCAGATCGGTCCATACCACTCTCATATTTTGTCTTCTTATTTTTCAAGACAATTCACGGTCCAATTAAGGAGGGATTTTGCAAAAGTCAAGTTGCAATAAAATATTTAAATGGCCATTCTTTTAATTCTCGAGTCAAGCGTACTCTGTCAAGAGAAAATAACGTATGAGATGTTTTGTGTATTTTTGGAAACTCATCAAACATCGTGAGTGTAATATTCGATGAGATTCCAATTAAAATATTCTCGATAAAACGTCAAGGAAGACCTAAAAAAATATCGCAAGATACGAGAGGAGCTGGATACATCAAACATTTCTTACAGCCTCAAGCTTTATTACGAAGTGTCACACACAAGAGCGAGCTCAAACAAACGATTACCGGCAATAATTCTTTTGTACACAATGCAGATCAAAGACGGGACGTTTGCGAGGAAATACTGTATAACGAATTGCCAAGCTAAGCATGCCGCATTCAATGAATCGAATTACGCAATTTATTCAACAGGCGTGACAGTAATTGTCACTCAATAAAAGTATTTCAAGTACGATTGAGGTTCCGTCCTTGGAAATTTCATTTCAGATGTCTGCGCGTTCGTTGGATTGGGTACATTGCTGCATCAATATTAAGCCCTGGGATTTTAGCCCTACGTGACCTTCAATGAAACGTTCATTGGTTGTTCTGTATTATCACGGGTAAAAGTTAAGATCATAATATTTTACTGTTCATTGGTAGTCCGATATCAAAGGTCAAGTATGTTTGTCCTATATAACGACCATTGTATTTTAAACGTGGATAACGATCCAGATCAAATCAGATTCAGACCAAGGGATAAAGTGTCCATCTATCTCAGAATCTCGTTATCTTGAAGGGCGCTCGGTTTTAATCGCCCTTAGATTTCGTTTTTGTTTCGAAATTTGGAATGATAAATGAAATGATTTATTGAACGGTTGTTAGATCCCGATCCCCGGGGACCGGACTTCGGCTCCCATTTTTAATGATTTATTTCCAGCTGATAGCAGTTAATTTGTATTCGAAGGTTTACTGATTGATGACATCGATTTAGCCAAATTAGTAATCATTTTATTTTATTGGGATTTTTTGAATTTATTTCTCCTTTTACACTACTTATCAGATTCACATTGTATATACATAACTGCATAGGAAAAGTACAATAGGATAAAGCTACTGTCTCTCAACAAGATTCTAAAACAATAAATTTATTAAGAAATTTTAATATCAGTCCCATAAAAAGTAAACACAAAGAAAGAAGTCGCTTTTAAAACAACTGCTAAAGTATTCATAAAAGACAGGAACGTTTTAAAGCCTCGGAGTTGGCTCAGTGTTTAAATTATAAAGCTCCCGTAAGGTCGGAAGCCGTAAGTCACCAAAGTACGTGCCAATCTCGTAAATCCTATGTTAATCCAGGAATCCCGAACTTTCCCAATTTACAGCTCAAGATTGTTCTCAGTGGGTATCAGAAGTTGGATGTAATGTGGTCGAGGCGCAGTTATTACACTAACCAATCCTGTGCGCCTGGTAGCGAGCACACGGGCGACACGGGGTAGGCCGCGTTTACATGCTCCCCACTTCGTTCAATAGTTCAACTCTGCACTTTATACTAGTTGGAATCCGAACAATCAATAGGTGAACCGTGAACAGATAGCGAAATGGTATCAGCTTAAATTTTGTTCGAATTTTATATCAGAAAACATCGAATATAGAACTTAGTCAAGAAATTCAAGTATTATCGTTACGAGATATTTTGGGACAATCGGCTTATGACCGCGTAATAATTGAAATTTCCTACGCAATAGCCTAGGGACATAAGCTTAAGCGTGGGACGTTAAGACTTTCTATGATTAAATTTTATACGAAAAATTAAAAAGTATATTTTTCCGCTCCTCCTACCGCTACTATATGACCATTGACCACAGTATAAGTGCGGATGCTGTGCGATTGAAAATGTGGTTACTCCGTCCGCAGAACTGCAAATATCTTTAGCGTTCACATTTATTGGAGTTGCGGAGTCGATGTTATTGTGCTATTATAGAGGTTTTAACGATTATATTCTGTAGAAGTCCTTGATAGAACGTATACTGTCTCGTTTGCAAATCTATTTCATAGACTTAAAATCGGACTGTTTCAGACTTATTTATTTATTTAAAATTGAAAACACATAACTGATCGCAACCCAACAAAATATGTACAATTATTATAACAATGCGATACAGTTTACAGTTATCTAAGAACAAGTTTTACTTTTTGCTAAGATCAAAAATCAATATTAGAGTGATAACTAAACTTGCTCTTGATAGCGATGATGTTTAACAGCTACGTGAAATTTGAAATACAACATTTCACACGTGCATTGAAGCGATATTGCAATGATAAGCGAAACCCGCTTACGCTAAGAAATAACAAGCAAGTTACAATTTGTTGCGGCCTTAACGCGTTATAACCTATGGGATTTGGGATTTGATGTAACAGAGGCGCAGGACGGCCTTCATTCAGCTTTCTCACTCATTGTGATTACATTAAGCGATATTGCTTCTGATATGACAAGAAAACTTATATAATAAAGCGAAGAAAATACGTGTGTAGACAAATTCAAGGCAAAATTCAATTTCGTGTCAAATATGGGCAAATTATATACTAATAAATATATTATAAAAGAGAAGAAAGAATATGTTATACTGTAGAATAAAACAGACGTCATAGTCGCAATTTAGTTGAAGTTGTGGTAGTTTTTGAAAAGCTTTATTTAGAGTTGCGTGTTTTTGTAAAGTTTTACATATCACACGTACAAAGCCGGGTTAATCTTCAAAACAAAAAGCAACGGGGTTGGAATTAAAGTATTGATTCAAGCGGATCGGCCGGCGCGGCAACCGACCGCAACTGCCCGCCACTCCCCGCGACTACCACTATCCACAACTAACCGCAACTATCCGCCGACCGGTATCAAAGGACCAACTATGCGTGTGCTGACCACAACTATTACAATTGAATCTTATGAGAAATGTTTGCGAACAAGTCGAGGGTAATTCTCAACCGTCTTTTCAAAGTGGAATGTGATTAAACGGATTGTGCATTGGCAAAACTAGCAATTACATGGTGGAGTGTGTTTTTAAACTTAATTGAAAAGTACTTACAGAGAGTATTATTAACAATAAGGTTTTTGTAGCTGACATAAAGGCACAACGAGCTCCCCGGGGTATAAAAAGAAAACAATATTTTTTTTCATTTCCAATATCCTTTTTTCCATTGTAAATACATTTTTCAGACGGACAATATTTTGATGCAAAAATAAATTCATTTATTTTTCTTACGTTATTACATCTTACTCTAAATTGCCTTATAATCACTTTCAATGCAAGTAGTTGCCATGTAAGTTAACATACATGGTATGAAGATAAACCACAACATCAAACTCGATTTACCGAAGGAAAATTATGTATAATTCAAAATGATCTCTAAAACATCGCGAACATAATTATTATCGAGCTTGATATTTATCATTATCATGACCTGATTTTTTCGTCGGCAGCGAATTTTTTCATGCATAAAAATGGGACGTCAAATTGCATTACATTTTGATGATATATTCGAAAAACTTATGAAAGGAAATATCTGTTTTTAGATCAAATACTTTGTAGTGTAATTGGAATTTGGACATTCTGACTGGACGAGCTTTGCGGTTCGCTGCGTCGCTTTTTTGTGTAATATTATATTGTAATTGTATGCATAATGTATATTAAAGGAATAGAGCGTGCTTCGTATGAGCTACGATTTAAAACAGATAGAAAAAATATAGTTTTATTCTTGCTTTGAACAATGAATGAGCAGAAGGCACATTAGCAAGATAGTCTTAAAATTTGAAGGGTAAAAATGATGAGGGATATAATATTATAGAGCAAATAATAACAGATAAAAATAGAGAGCGTCTAAGAAATTCTGAGATCAAAATTTTACTAACATAAAATAAGCTATTTTTCAATTAGTACAAATAAACATCTTTTCAAATAAACATTTACAAAAATTGTACGGGTATGTTCTACTTTTACCTTTATAAATTTAAAGTTAACTCCTGTGTTAATGTAATATTAATTAACATAATAATGAGTAAATTTTAATCAATTAAATGTGATTAAAGTTTGAGCATGACCGCTTCCACTGTCAATATGTCAAAGGCCCGCTGAAATCAGTGACGTCGCACTAAGTGGATGACCTCATTATAGCTTATTAAAATGTTTATTTTGAATTTAAATTTTCCTTATTGTGTTTGCTTTACATCATGTCGTAGTAAATGATTTGCTTTATATTAATTGTTATCATGATTTACTCTCGGAAAATAAACATTTGAAAATGATGCGAATGTTTTACTGTTATAACAAATATTAAGCTATTGCATAGCTTCTATCGCGGGCCTTGAGCGCGGACCGAATCCAGAAATTCCGTAACGAAAAAACCTCACGCTCCCCACTCCGACGGGCGGAGGTGTGGATTGATGTGGATTGAAGGCATGCTATGCAATAGCTTTACCGCGGCAGTCCCCGAGTGCCACACGTCTTTTTATAATAAAAGAGCAGTTGTACTTGGAACTTCTTAATCTACTTATATAATCATAAGAATCTTCTCTTTGTGCAAAACAGAAGTGTTCTGAGAAAGTGTTGCGTAAAGCATTACAATATAAATGTAAATGCTAAAGAGATTTTCTCCGCCATATTTGAAGATGCGTAAAACTTTTCCGCTCACACGTGACCTGTTGTTTTCGATTCACTGACGACATTTGAGTCTATGGAAAACCATTTATGGTAAATTGTTTTTTAGGATCTCATATGTTATAAGTTTAGATAAATGTTCGTAAATTCTGAATTCTTTAAATAATTATTCTGCTTCACGCTTAATTACGTAGGTATCGGATTTAACTCATTATACCTACATAAAGTTGGGATATAATCAATAAATGTGTAGTGGAAACAAATAAAATTATAGAAAACTAGCTTACCACCCGCGGCTTCGCCTGCTTTGTCTAAAACCTAATAAATTATATACTAAAACCTTCCTCTTGAATCACTCTATCTATCTGTTAAAAAAAAACGCATCAAAATCCGTTGCGTAGTTTTAAAGATTTAAGCATACAAAGGGACATAGGGACAGAGAAAGCGACTTTGTTTTATATGTACTATGTATTGATTACATTAGTAATCGTATTAAATTAGCAAAATATATGCGTTAAAAAGAAATATGAACATCTAAAAAGCGCCTTGCAATTAGTTACTAAAATAATAAAACTATCAATTAAGTCTATGTTGACATTTCATAAATAACAATTTCATAGAATTCTAATACATTATCATTGTTATGGATTCGTTAAACAAATGATTAATAAAAAATTGTTAATTATCAAACAGTTGTTATTGAAATCGTTCACAACCACTTTATTGTGCAATTAAAAGTTCATGATCTGTTTCAATGGCATTCCATTCATTATACACTTTGAGAAATGCATAAATCAGTCAGTCAGTTAGTAATTATTACCACGTGTAGAAATTGAATGATCACACTGATTGTAAGAAGTTATTATCAAGATGTTTATGTAACAGATTCGTTTTCGCGTTAATCGGTGGCTAAATTGTTAATTGTACCAAATCAAAACCCTGTAGGTAGTATGTACTCAAATTTCGACGGACCGAAGGACGTTTTTTAAAAACACAAGATTTAATTTAAACGTCTATCTTAGGAGGTAGCAACGTTGACAAGTGAGCATTTTAGTATAGTTGGTTCTTTGATATGCTGTTCCTCTTGCTATTTCGGTAACAGTCCGGGCTGTCTGGCTGGCCGCAGTGGTTGCGTTTATTAGTGCGCATCTTATCTGCACAGGAAAATATCCTTAATTTAAAGTCATTTTTTAACGCGTAATTTTTAATCTTTTGCCTTTAGATAGATCCAACAGACATACATTTTTTATTGCAAGACGTTTTATTCGTTGTTAAATAGGTGCCAGATGCGATTTTTTATTAAAAATAATTAAAATGTCATCGAAATAAGTGAAATTCTACAAAGATGAGTCTCCGTGAAGGATAAGTAATCACTGTGTTACTTATACTATATATAATATTCATTTTACTATTTACAATTTTTTTGCAACAATCTACCATGTTGCGTTCTTTTCCCAACGAACCACAAATAGGACGTTAATGTAAACTTGATAAAAACCAAATATCATCAAGAAATTAAAGACTTTTTAACGGATTTTAAATGCGATTTATTCATTGTATTATTTTCCCGAGTCTTTAATTTCAAAATGTATAATACTCGCGTAAAATCAAACACTAGAAAATACAAATATCATCAAATTCATATTTATACCCAAAAGTGTAATAAATATGAAACCATCTATTAAAAATATTAGTTTAATAATTATTCAATATAAGTATTAAAAAAGGATAATATAATATAAATAATAAAGTTATTACTTACCTTATAAGCGGACTCATGTTGATGTATTTCACTTATTTCGATGACATTTTAGTTATTTTGAAATAAAAATTGCGTATGGCACCTATTTTACAACGAAAAAAACGTCTTGCAATAAAAAATTTATGTCTGATGGATCTATCTAAAGGCAAAAGATTAAAAATTACGCATTAAAAAATGACTTTAAATTAAGGATATTTTCCTGTGCAGATAAGATGCGCACTAATAAACGCAACCACTGCGGCCAGCCAGACAGCCCGGACTCTAACCGAAATAGCAAGAGAAACAGTATATCAAAAACCCAACTATACTAAAATGACTTTTTTTAAAACGTTGCTAGCTCCCGTACCATTATGTGCTCTCTACATCCAGAATGACAACTTACACTATAGACTTATCGCTAAACAAAAATGCAATGCTGCAATCTGCGTTCAAAGAAATACAAAATGCATTAAGGCGATGCAGGGTGGCCGCAGTTATGCCGCGTTAACAAATACGACGTCACATGCATGTACTGCGGGTTGCCCCGATATAACTAGGTCCTGGATATTGTGTATTTATGTGTGGGTATAATAGTTAAGTTATATTTTTATTTTGTTTATTTGTTCAAAGAATTATATTATCAGTCTATTTTTATAATGTTATGTTTGAGTTGTAAATAATTATTCTTTAGTAGGTAACTCTACGTTAAGTAAATCTGCTAATATCGCGTTCGCTCAGCTCTCGGCCTACACTCTAGTCTACACGAAAGAACGTGCCGCCGCCAAAGTAACAATTTATCACGCCGGCCGGCGGCCCTCCGCTGACGTCTCAGTATTCTTTAATCGTATTTAATCTGCTGAATAAAACTACCCCAGAGACCTTTTCTTTTCCTTAAAAAAGCACTGCTGCCCCCAATTGTTCATTCGAGGATTTCTAAAAACTCAATTCTTAAATACCTTCCTTGTGTATTTTATTTCAGAGAAAAGAAACGTAAAATATTTAACATTTTGTAACGAATTGTGAAAATTCAATTAGTTCAGCTCTTTTCTAAACGATAGCGACGTCTTATTCAGTTAGACGATGTATTTAATTTGTCACTATCTTCACATTGAAGTTGTTATTTTGATTAAACGAATGCTTGGTGCATTCGTTTAATCAACTTATTTCAATACACGTAAGTATACAATTTGACACGTCTTAACTAGCGTAGAAAACAGAATTTTAGATATTATATCTGCACACTATTCAGATAATCTCTACCAATTAAATCAATCAAAGAAAACACCAATAAGACACTAACATCAATCCAAAAACGATCAATAACATAATTATTGACTTTTGAAAGCGTTCAATACAAAATTCGGTACTCATAAGAATGAAACTATGAAGAACACATCTCTCATAATTGAAATACTTTTGACATGGAATCCGTGCAAGGCACTTTATAGCCCGAAGCAGTAATATTTCATCCGCACAATAGCATTGTTGGGAGGCTGCGGCTGTGTCTCGCCGGTGTCAGCCAAGTGAGATGAATTTACAGCCACACTGCCCCTACTGTTAGTTTGTAACTACTCTCCATAAATGAGTAACGTTTGGTAAATACTACCTAAATTAAACTTCAAGGAGATCATTTGTTTCTATGTATGTATATGAGTTATTTTAATATGTATTTCTCTCTTAAATTATTAAGCTCCTGTTTTGGTATTTCATGGGATTATCTAGACACGCGGCAGCGTGTCAAGCCGAGTTCAAGCGAAGAGAACTGGCGAGCAGCAGCCGTGTGTATATTTACACGAACCATTTCGAGCCACTTTTCACCCCCTTATAACTCGAAAACTATTTAAGTTATATAAACCAAATTTGGTACATATCAAGAGGACCTCAAGATAAACAAGAACCTTAAATTTCATAAATACAGATTAAACAGTTGCGTAGATATTAATATCCAAAAATCGAAATTTTTAAGACTGACTGACTTATAGACATATACAAAACCTAACCCACTTCCAGATGACCTAGAAAGTTCAAATTTTGTAATCAACTAGGTAATAGTGAGTGTACAAAGGAAAAAATCAGAAAATACTGAATTTATTTGTATTTAATTTTTTTTTCAATGACATAAATTTTGTTTGTATGGAAAAATGGAAAAGTTTAAAAAAAAAGAAAATAGTATATTCACCTTACTAGTCTTAAAAAATAGATCAAAACTAATCAGTGGCCGAAAAAAATTTTGAAATCCATCAATAAATGACTGAGATATAGATTATTGAAGTTTACATATTTTAGGACGAAACATCTGTAGATTCGAAGCGCCTCTGACATCACACTCACTCGCGCTAGTATCGCTAGGGCGGATTACTTCGATTGCATGATTTCTTTATTCAAAACTGTTATTAAACGTAAAATAAAAGAAAATTGTAATAAAAATATTGCCTTTATTGCTCATACAGTTAAAAATAATATATAATTTTACATATTCACATTTATTTATTCTTTATTTATGAGTGTTTAGTTTAGTTTTAATTTCAGTGTAAATAAATAAATAAATAAATAAATAAAATCTTTATTTTGCTTTAAACATGGTATTCAATGGTGATACAATTAAGTATATTAATAAAGCACAAACATGTTCAGCCAATACAAGCATGCAAAAATAAAATTAACTGCGTTAAAAACAACCGACTTCAAAAACGGAAAAGTAAAAAATATAAAAAAGATTTGATATTATTAATTGCTACATATTATTTAGATGTGCTATTTATTAAATAGGTTTGATGTCGGTGCACGGGCTTAATACTAAGTGCTTAGTGTTTGGCACCGACTTCAAACCTATTTAATAAATAGCACATCTAAATAATATGTAGCAATTAATAATATCAAATCTTTTTTATTTTTTACTTTTCCGTTTTTGAAGTCGGTTGTTTTTAACGCAGTTAATTTTATTTAATACTTTTTAGTGTAATTTTCAACACGAATCAAACGAGCCCAAACTCGATAAAGTTGAGTCAATATATTACTGAGTTCCTATGGCCACCTTCCGATTCCATCATCAAATCAGCTCTATGTCATGATAATGTTTCATCGCTATCCAATTTACACACTTATACAAAATTTCAGCTCAATCGGTTACCGGGAAGTGAATCAAAGTTACTTGCTACATTCCAATTAAGTCATCGAGTACAGACAAAAATGCTCATAAAATAAAAACTACTGGGCCTAGCCGAATAAAATTTTTATGGGACCAATTCGACACCATCCTGCATCGAACAAAAAAAGAATCACGTAAATCGGTTCAGAAACCTCGGAGTAATCGGTGTACATACATAAAAAAAAAAAAAAAAAAAAAAATATACCGGCCGAATTGATAACCTCCTCCTTTTTTTGAAGTCGGTTAATAATTACCATAAATGGTGTAATGGAAGAAGGCTTCGTCGAAGGTCGAAATGATTTAATTTGCGTAATATTAATATGAGTGAAACATGCGCGTTTAGAGTAAAATTTCAAGATCGCGTCATGGCAATACCGTAACGTCATGGAGTAAGGCGACGATTCTTCTACAACGATCTTTGCATCTTTGTAATAGTGTGTGTACAAATTCACGCTGGATGTTTAGAAAATCATGTAATCTTTTAAACAGAAAACGAGTTTAAAAAATTGCAGATAATGACGGGGCAATGTGCGCTGACATTCATAACATACAAGAAAATATAGAAAATAATACTAAACAAAGCATACAGAGAAACCGCAAGAAAAAAAAATCGTATATAAAAAGTATTATATTTATAAAGTAAATCAAATTTGCAGAGTAATTTTCTGTACAAAAAGTAATGATATCCCACCAAAAACATAAATGTAAAAATTGAAGCCGAGTTCAATCGTTGACTTAATTTGCCAAAAAAAGAAATGAGATCTAAATGTGTGCCAAGTTCTGCAGACAGTCCAGAAATTTATTTACAAAGATGTATTAAGTTCTTAGGTTGACTGAAAACTCAATTGTTTTATTTTCCCTTAGAGAACAATGTTTATTCCAAAATATAACTTTTTTAATTTGAATAATATAATTATTTTCACAAAGCAAACAACTAATGACCTATTGAACCCCATAATTTGATGAGGCTAGTTTTACATACTGTTCATATTTTGTGAGGTTCTAAAAACTAGCCTCATCAAATTATGGGGTTCAATAGGTCATTAGTTGTTTGCTTTGTGAAAATAATTATATTATTCAAATTAAAAAAGTTATATTTTGGAATAAACATTGTTCTCTAAGGGAAAATAAAACAATTGAGTTTTCAGTCAACCTAAGAACTTAATACATCTTTGTAAATAAATTTCTGGACTGTCTGCAGAACTTGGCACACATTTAGATCTCATTTCTTTTTTTGGCAAATTAAGTCAACGATTGAACTCGGCTCCAATTTTTACATTTATGTTTTTGGTGGGATTATAATAACAATATAAGCAAGCACATTGTTATTATAATTATTGTCCTGGTCACGCAATAACATGCGGCGTATGGATAATAAAATATTTTAGTTCCAATACTTAATTTAACATATCGCTCGAATATTCACGAAATAGTTTAATAAAACATGTTGCTTCTCGTTAATGACAATTACTTTAAAAATAACATATTATTGAAATAATAAGATAATCAGCAGCACGTAAGAACAGTACATCAGTTAAACTTAACTCGTTACATAATCAAGTACAAAATGTTAGCCTTCATGAAATTTCTGGAAGCGTTTTAGGAAAGTAATCTCGTCTAGGCACAGGTGCTGTAAACGAAGGTTGTAGCTCACTTTGTGGTCCCGGGCTAACTATGTAGCTATAGTTCTGGAATACCAGTGTCCGGAACACGTCTCTAATTTTATCTCTGTAATCTGACTGTATTTAATATAATTTGTACAGAATACGGAGAGACTATTTTGTCTTAATTTAGGTTTTGAGCATAGATACGAACATATTTAAATGCATACCCACTTGAAGAAAAATTTAAGTAACACGATAAAACAGTTTCGTAAAGTTGTGAGTTTTGTACAGCTTTATACATTATTATTAATTTCCATGAATTTTTAACACGCTGTAGTTAAAATTAATTAAAGAAAAGTACAATCATCTTAATGCAGAGTATGCTCAATTAATATAAATGATTACTTTAGCTAAAAGTTGTCTGTATCGTAATATCTGGTGCAAAGTTAGCGTCGCTCGGGCTCGGACCGCGGCGCTCGGCGCTCGGCGCGCGGCGCTCGGTTAAAAGCGAATTCCTCTCATTTACATAGTAATCTATAACAATCCAAACTCACGAAGCAATCCGTCCAACTCTGTATTTGTATATCTCATCCTTATTGAATACAAATAACCCTTTTGCCCCAATGTATCGTGAATATTAGAAGCTCTAACGAGTGATTAATGACCACGCTGACTTGGAAATTATTCAATACTTAGAGTTGATAACTATAACTTTTTACTTTGAGCATTGGATCGTTCAATTTTATAATTAAAGGCACGGACGAACAACTTCGAAACATTTATAAATAAAACTTCATGACGATGATTGATTCCCTGTAAAGACGGTTTTAATAATAATAATATCATGAATAAATTATGTTGTCAAGTTTTGAAATTATAGCAAATTTTCACACGAAATTGTAAACATTTCAGTGAACATATAAATTTTTAGATATAATTCATCCAGTCATTGGGAATTCCTGTACAAAGTTTGCGTTAAATATTACGTCGACCATTAGGTTGTTTATTAAAACAAAATTTTGGCAAGGAAAACATTTTAGGATACAGATGATATGTTTTACCAAATTCTATTGAAATTCCCGTAGCACCTATAATAATGTTATGAAAAAACCACTCCACTCCACCAACTCCACGGTTCTTCTGATCTACGTATATAATAATAATATGTATCTACTACGTAAAATTGTAAGCATAGTATTAAGTTATTCTTTTTTTATAAAATCAGTGAAAAAATGTTTGTACTCAATCACACACTCACACACCTCTCACAATTACCCACAAAGTATTATAAAATTTGAATCACAACCAAACAGTACGACCTCTCGAGTCGTAATCCCATTCCAAATAAGATACTTTAAATTTATAATTTACCGTCAAACTATTTACAATACATCTGCTGTAAAACACATATCTCTTAAACCTAAGGTGCTAAGTTGCTATATAAAAGCTATCACGAATTATCTAAAACAAAACTAAAACAAAAACTGTATACTTCAATGTATTCACACGGGGTATTCACGAAACAATGCACTTAAGTGCGTGGCCCCTAGTATTGTACTGGTCGACAGTTCACACAAACCAAACGAGTGATGTTTGACATTAGCAAATCTCGATGGCCACTGTTTGTGAGTTGAAAGAGTTTGTGAGTAGACTATGAAGCTATGAGTGAAGCTAAAACTGAACTGAAATGAATTTCTTATGAGTACTGGTTATAAACTACTTCAAAAATAAAACATTTTATATTTTCTCAGAAACTTTTTATAGAACCTATTACGTGCTACCGAAATTAATGTATTTTGTATAATTGATTTGTACAGAACCTGCTACAATTACAACTTTCAATGAAAGTAGAGTTGCCTCTATAATAGAGATGGATATTTTTTTTAATAACATAGATTTTCACATGTAAGATATAGGTCGAGCGAATCTGAAATGTCATTAAGTAACATTTCAGGATGTTGGCAAGTCGTCCGGGACAATCGAGCGGGGCTCACAGAATGTTATCTAATACCCTTACGAGTTACCAGTAGGTAGCCGAAGTCGTCCCTCAATAAATGCGACTCCACAAATTTGCGATACATGCGAATTGCGAGCCCAGTATTTTGATAAGATCTCTTTAATGTCAATAAGCGAATCGGATAAAAGCTGATTGGAGCGCCATTATAGAGGTCGAGAATCGGGATCTTTGCTTCGCCGGGAAACGCGAAAAAGAAAATTTTCATATTTCCCCCGAAACATCTTAATATCTCTGTGTGATCTTTGAAATTGCTTTTCTAATGCTACGCTCCTCTAAATATAAATATATTGCGGATCTAACGGTAAATATTGTTTTGATACGGACAGTTCAAATTGTACATATATCTGCATAAGAATATGTAACATAATGAGTTTGTTTCGGGTAGACGTTTTAATATGACTTTCGTTTCGTAATCTGAAGAAGTTTTTAAGCAAAATTCAAGTAATAAAAGACGACCAATATTAACAATAATTACGTAAAAGACAAAATAATATAAACACCAATCGTTAAAATAATTCTTCTATTTCGTAGACAGGCGTTTAATATTACCGTATTATTTTACGCCATGTTTTTCCAAATCCAAGTGAGCGAGAAATCTCTCATCACAACAAGCATTTAATATTATTGACATTGATCACAATAGACGCCTAACTTTGTTCTGTCTTGTTGGGTTTTAATTACTGAGCCAGTGTAATTTGGAGCTCCAGTCTTCACCGCTTTGATTAACAATTAATTTGTATTATATTTGTTTGATGTAACTGTTTCTTCTTGGTGGAAATTTATGAGCATGACATTAAAGGGTTTCTCATATTTCTTTGTGGGAATAATACTAAATGTGTTGACATGTAAAACAAAGTTTTAATGGAGTAAACTTGTATTTTTTATGTGTTAAATAATGCTTTGATTGATTAATTGTTGTAAAAACTGTAAAAGCATTGTTTGAAATATATGTGACAATATTATTAATGTAATTTTAATATAATATTGTATTGAAATACCTGCATAAGGTTTCTAATAGGTATGTAAAATGTATTAGTATGCAATAAATTATTTGATTTGACTACTGAACACTATATGAAGCTGGAACAATTGTTTTTGTTATAGGAACTAAAAAGCTATTGTTATTTCAAAGGAAACTAGAAATAGAAAGACGACCATAAAAATATTACGTTGGCTTCTTTCAAATCCATACTAATATTATAAATGCGAAAGTAACTCTGTCTGTCTGTCTGTTACTCAATCACGCCAAACCAACTTGCATGAAATTTGGTATAGAGATAATATTTTGATACCCGAAAAAGGACATAGGCTTCTTTTTACCGCGGGAAATAGTATAGGTTTTATCCCGGAAATCCCATGTGAACAGGAATTCTATTTTTCTTTGACTGCGTAGGCGAAGCTGCGGGTGGAAAGCAAGTAGTAAATAATTAAAGCAAAGTAATAAGGCTGGAGCAAGAGGAGGATTCCAACTAATTATTAAGTAACGGAGCAATGCATGAAAAAACTGAATATTAAAATATATTACTCGGTGCTGTAAATGTGTGTCTATTTTTACAAGTTTTAATGAAACATTTTTGCTTTGCTGTCACACAAATGGAAATAAACAACGTGTATTTTCAAGTCATAATATTTCGCTCCTGAAAGCGAATATTTAAACAAAAGATCACTTTATCAATTTATTATGTCAATAGCACAACTTTCGCGAGATTAAATATAACGTCGTGTCTAACACAAAAACAATAAAGCATCTTGGAAGTTCAATCGAACCACGCCCTTTCGGTAAAACCCTTCAGTTTGACAAAATAATGAAACCGCGAACAGAGTAACTTTAATAAGTTGCTTTATTTTCGTGTTTTTCGTATCGACGCCACAGCCGTGCCCTCTGTTCTCCGATTAATCTATAATTCATCAGCCAATGTTTATTTTCTTTTTCTTTCGTTGTACATTAATCAAAGAGCTTTGAGTCTTTACATTTGAAGTACCTGAAGCAGACGCGGCGGCATAAAGGGAATTGAAAGTGGGTGCTAATAATGACACGATCTTAAGTTTTAATTAAGGAATAAATCTTATTACTGTTTCCATTTCCATATAAATCAAGGTTATTGTAGAATAATGTAGCTACGAAACCGTTACCTACTTATACAAAATAATTGGCATCGGAATAAAATTGCAATCTATTAAATATAATATACAGGGTGTAATCGTTAAGTGTGCACAGGCGATTATTCCGTAACTATTACAGATATCAAAAAACTTTAAACTGATATCGAAAGTATTTAACCTAATGAGTAAAATGGCCATAATAAATTTTTAAAAATAAAACGAGAAATATCTAAAAAATTAACTTGAAACCCTCCCATACATTTAGTATGAGATACGAATATCCCATGTACATGGGTTGATCCAAAAGTTATGATAATCAATATTAAACAAGGTCATTACAGTTATAATAATTATGTAGTTCTCTAGATAGTCTTTTAACTAGAAAATATACTTCAATATTTTTTTCCTAAACTTAAAAAAAAAAAAAAAAACTTTGACTTCATCCACAAAAACCCCTCCACGCGGCCATCACTTCGCTGTCGTCTTAAAATAATTTATTGCTAAGAAAGTGTTTCTTGTGCCGAGGAAAGAGATAAAAGTAAATAGGAGCTAGATCTTAAAAAATAGGGTAGGTTTTCAAGCATTTGGAATGCCGATTTTTGAATGGCAGCCATCGCAACTGACGCTTTGCGATCTGGTGCGTTGTCTTGGTGAAACAGCGTTCAGGTCCGCAGTTTGCCATGTCTCTTTTCCTTACTAACCTACCGCAATCTTTTAATTTGGTCTGTTTAGTAAGAGCCCAATAAAGTGGCTACCTTTTTAAAATATTCCACCATAATTATTCCTTAAGCGTCCCAAAAAACTACCGTTTTAATCTAACCTACTGATTTTCACTTTGAATTTTTTCATTGTCACTTTGGAATCTCGCATCCAGAACATTGATTGTTTTTTGGTTTCAGCATAAACATGGTGAACTCAGGTAATGTCCATGATCACAAAACGTGACAAAAAATTATCCTGATATCATTAAAAATTTAGAAATTTACCTTCCACATGTCGAATCGTTGTTTCTTCTTTTCGTCGCGAAACATTCTGGCACGCACGGTTCACATTCAAATTAATGTAAATAATTGGAAACGTGGCCTGTTGATATGATTTTTTTGTGATTACTTAGTGAATACATGAGCAAGCAAAAAATATTTATTTTATATTTTTATGTGCACAGGAAATACCCAATTATCATATTTACTTTTGGATCAACCTAGTACATTTAATATGAAAGATTTTAGCTTTTTCTTTCTTTTTTTTGGTTTTCTGCTTTAATTACTTCGCAAATTTGAAGGGAAGTTCATTTAGAAACTGTAAATAGAGCTCCTCATTGTATTGCACAATGAGGACATCACTTCGAAAATCTGCTATGAATACAAAATGAATGGGAAATAAAATGTATGGGAGCGTTTAATGTAACATTTTTGGATATTTCTCGTTTTATTTTTAAAAATTTATTATGGCCATTTTACTCATTAGGTTAAGTACTTTCGATATCAGTTTAAAGTTTTTTGGTATCTGCAATAGTTACGGAATAATCGCTTGTGCACACTTAACGATTACACCCTGTATAGTTCTGCGTGTAACATTATTATCAAACGCACATTGACATTCTTTTATCTCTGTTTCACACCTTTTAATAATTCAAACTTTTTTACAAATTGCCTCATGTACAAAATACACGTCTGTATTTGATCCATAACGTAAAAACACGCAGAGCTCGGGATGAAATAAAAAAGTGGCAATATTAGAGTTTTTGCGGACAGCTATCAATCATAACGATTAGAGTGATATTGCCCAGCTGCCTCTAAACGAGTGTGGGGTGCCATCAATTATGTTTACGATGTTTATATTACCTGAAACAGCAAATTAGGTTTTAGGACTTAAAAGACTTTAATGTGATTTTGTGGGCTTAATTGAAGTGGTTTCGGGATGTTCTATTTATACCTATCGATATATCCTATACATATATAATATCTAACCCAATCTAACTAATAGATTGGGTTAGCAGATATTATTACTTAGTAGTTAGGAACTAGGTGTAGAAGTAAAAAGTAGGAACTACCAAAATGATTTTAAGAACTTCATTCTTATATTTTGAATTATCCCGTTCCTAATTTAGTAAGATTGACGGCCGACGAGAGTCGTATATAAGATTTTTAATTAAATACTGTATTTTAATTTCCATCAGCTGTATTCATACAACATGCAGTTTAATTAAATTAAAACTAGAATATCATCAACACAGCGCGCTCGCAGCCATGCAGATGATAAAATAAACGAAACTAACTTACGATACCATTAATACGTGTCTAAAATAATATTCTCTAAAAAGTAGCCAACGTTCATGGAAATAAAGGAGTGTACACACGGCTAATACGAGAAATAAAGGAGCCTTCCTACGGACGGGATTGTGCGCTGGCTTTTAAAATCATTGACTGTGAATCCCTGTGCGGTCCAGTTTAATTTAGCCTCTCTATTATACACTCTTTCAATGTAGGCTTTTAGATTTTAAGGCTTCAAGTTTTTGAGGATTACGTGATGTTATTTTGGTGCTTTGTTAGAAGTTTCTTTGCCTCAAACGAGCGCAATTACGTCGCTTTAACTTTTATTAGCTGCTTTCAATTATATTGTTTCGTCTACAATCTCATTAATTTCATATAAACAGTCTAGACTTTTGACCTTTCGTAATATTATGATCATAATATTTTGTATATTTATTATATTTAAGATTAAATTCCATTTTTATATAACTTAACTTCAAGTATCACAAATTAATAAGGTTTACTTGGGTAATTGAGACAAAGAAAACAACTGGTCATGATAAAATTGATCATTCGACGATCGTCACATCATCAGACCAGCTACTGCTTTAGGTTCCTAGCAAAAGAGCACATTTCCATCATGTTTCACTTCCTCGCATTCCACGCAACCTTTAACAAGATAATTTATAGGCACCGATATATCGTCCGTGACGATCACTCGATATGTAAAAATTATCGGCCCTCGCCTCACACTTATTTAATATTTCATGAAATGCTACATTTTGATGTATTGCTCGAACAATACCGCTTGTTGTTTAATGGAACCCCTCAGTTGTATTACGTATTTTGGATGTACGACTAAGTAATATTGTCAAAATAAGCCTTAAAATGATATCAGCGTAATATATTATAATTGTCAGATTATTACTTCATTTTCGGAATTTTTTTTTTTTTTTTTTAATTAAATAAGGTTGCTAATTAAAATAGCACCTTATACAAATTACAATCTAGCCTACAAGACTAATAAGTAATTTTATTTTAACCTAAATTTCTAAATAACTTATTCTAAGAGAGTGTCCATTGTCACTTGCTTAGTGTCTGTTAAGGGAAAGTAAGTCACTTTGCTCGTGTGCGATTTTCGGAATGCGTAGATTACATTTCATTAATTACATTATGGCCAGTAATAAAATGAATATCATAATATACACACCGGCACAATTAGCGGAACAAAAAAAAAAGTGAGACTATGAGATAATAACGCATATATTTGACGAAAATGTAATTAGATACAAAATAACAAGTTGATTAACATCTTTTAACAACGACTTTGAAAAGTCTTCGTTATTTTTTATTGAAAAATTAAGAAATTTGAAATAAGTGAAATTTTTAGATGATTATGAACCATCACAAAAAAATAAAAAAGTAAGCATTAAATGATTTGACAATAAAATTAAAGCAAAATTAATAACGAGTGTTTCCCCCTCTTGCTCTGATTACGGTTTCCATTCGTCTGGGCTTGCTACAGATGATGTTATCGATGATTTCTTGAGGCAACCGCTCCCACTTCTCAAGTAATTCGTTTCCAAGTTCATTCAGATTGTTGGGGGGTGGCATTCTGGATTTAACCCTTCTTTTTAGCAAGTCCCAGACATGCTTTATCGGAATCATACCGGGGGAATTTGCTGGCCACTGCATAACCGGTATACCTACGTGGCTCAGATATGCCTGTACCGATTGTGCACTATGAGCACGAGCATTATCTTGCATTAGAATAATGTAGTCACCAATAAATGGGGCAAATGGTACAACATGTTCTTCTTAAATGTCTCTGATGTATCTATCTGCTGTCATGGTCCCTCCTGTGACTATCAATAACTCCGTGCGAGCTCTCAAACATATCCCTCCCCAAACCATTATCGAGCCGCCACCATAAGCCACTGTGTGTTCAAAATTAGACTATATTTGGCGTTCTCCTCTGTGTCTCCATATTCGTTGTCTCCCATTGATCTGTTTTAAAAGAACTCTGCACTCATCAGTAAAGAGAACCTGCTGCCATTCGTTCAAATCCCAGACGATGTTCTCGCGTATCGGTTTCTGTTCCGCTAATTGTGCCGGTGTGTGTATATTTGGAAAAAATAAAAGGGTCAAAGAAACATAACCTCTGTTATGGTCTATGGGCGACGCAACCTGCTTACCACCAGGCAGTGCGTCCGCTCGTTTGCCTCCCCATAACATAAAAAAAAGAGATGTGATAATTGCTTTTCAAATGTAGAATTAATAACTCAGCCCTCGGAAGCACAGACACAATAGAAAATCTGTGTCATGGACCGATCGGGCCGCTCGGGGCTCAATGAGTTAATTAATATTCTCCAGCTTTATTTTACATTCACATTAATACTTATAAATTATTGTACTAGTATAAATTGTTTTCATCAGCTAAAATGGTATTCAATTACATCAAATAACTTCATAATGTCTAGCTTTCATATTCAGAGATTAGAATTACTTTTAACAGTAACGTACTTAATTATATAAAACGTAATTTATAAAAAAAGAATGTAATATAAATAATAAGAGTGTTTCTATTTTGTATCTCTTAAGAATTGTGTTTACAAGCGTAGTTCCTAGTGAGTAATTTCAAGACAGATTTTGCTGCTTAATTTGCATGTTTTACTAGCAAATAACATGGTGTATTACACGGTATCTAATCAACTACTCAAGAAACCAATAGTGAGCCTTAAATTACAACATAGAGCATTTATTGGATCGAACAGACCCACCGGTTATGTAATTTCAATTCGGTCAATTAAAGGCCTATTCCGTCATCACCAGCGACGATTACAAGTAGGGTAATGTTAGTGATTTTCCAATAATGGGGCTTATATTGTCCATCGGATAAATCCAGCGGTCGTTCGTCTAATTGATTTACTGCCGCCGATTAGTGCTGCTTGGTATTCAGTTTTGTCGCAGCGCTTTGGCACTTCTGAATTAATTACTCTTTGACTTGCCCGCCCCGGACTAATCGCCTGTTCTAGCACTAGCGAGTGTGTGCGCATGTGTGCCATGTATGAGTAGTCTTTGTATGTGTGCATGCACGGTACGTGTATTAGAACTTGTTACTTATAACGATTGCAAAAAATATATCAAAATGAAAAGCAAAATTAGAAAACTGGAAGATATGATATCTACCTCATACTATGCTTAATAATTGAATGATTTATTGTAAGAATGGAATTCATAAATGAAATAAGTGACGACAATTACACAATTAATATGATTAATACGAAATCAATTCCTTCAACACGTTTCATTTAACTTATCTCTACCTATATTATATTCTCTCACTTGAATATAATTCGAGTATACTAGAATTATCCATTAATTGCTCGCACATACTGTCTCTAATCGGATCTAATTGCTGTCAGATCACATAGTTACCTACTTAGTTAGCTGTTTAAATTCTGAGTGTTCAACTACTATTACGTATTTGAATGTTTGATATTACTCTCAACGCTTTGATTACATAGTATTTCAATGTAACACAAACGTCCACAACACGTTAACATTACAGATGTAGTAATGTTAACTTCAGTTTATTTTAGTAAGGTATTATGCATGCCTGTTCAATAATGTTCAAATATGTAGCGCATATCAATAAAAAATGTGATACAGCGAATAGTGTAAAGCGTTTTCATTCTTAAGATAACCTTCCTATTATTTTTCACGTAAAAGTCTGATATTTTAAAACCCTAGTTATACTTGCCATTCGTATTCGCAATCAATATCATTTAAATATGGGTTGGAAATGTAAAGCAATCGATTTTACAACGAAATGAACGTTCATTGCGGCTCCAACACCGAACGCGCTAGTGTAATGCTAATGTTTTCACACGTTCATTATATTTTCCCTATTCCTCTCTTACCATGTGCCTTTTGATATATTTTTCGTTATTTCACTAGACTATTAATACTCTACCAAAATTTCCACGTATGTAAAATTTGTATGTGATTGATATTTTCTGTAACAATTTAAGTACGATCATCAATTTATATGAACTATGTAATTATACTCTCAAATAATAACCCGTGGTAAAACGACCAACAAGGCGTGAAGAGGATGTCATCAATAAATTTTAAATGTTGCAATAAAAATCATGGCTTTACATTATCACCTAAATGAATTGTTTAATTACGTTTATTTAAATAATATACCAATTATGAGTCATAATCATCCAGTTACTTTAATAGTAATATAAATTATTCCAATGCATGAACAACTGAGTAACAACAAACATAAATTCACTGTAATTTTACATTATTTATTAATTTTGATTACATGGTACCTAGCCTATACTCCTAGTAATTTAACTTTTAGATTGTATGTGCATACGCAAGCATTAAAAACTAGATATATTTTAACAAAAACTTCAATATATTTTATTCCGCAATTTAACCCGACGTTTTGAACACTGCATGCATCGTAACTGACACTCTACATAAAAGTGTAGTGTTTGTATTTTCCCCACACATAACTTTACTTCCTCCAAACTTTTGGACGATCGGAAGAACATACAAACTTGTCCAAGAAGGCCAAAGGCCAAACCTGATTATTTATCATCACGTCCGCATGTATTTGCATGTGGAGACATCGATGCCAAAGCTTAGTATTCGCCAATAGTAAACTCTATTAGCATAACCAAACACTCCCTAAGACGTCCGCTGTTGTACCGTCCTAAATACATTTCATAATTTGCATGAATAATAGCCGATATTGAAATAATCAAATACGGCTTACAATGTCTATAGATAAATGTTTAACCGTGTGTAGTTGAAGCAGTTTACTGTAGTAATTATCATAGTTAGTTCTCAAAGTTTTTAATTTTTGGTTTCGATTTATTTGCGATGCTAAATGTATGAAAAGTATTTAAGTAACTACACAAAAGGCTTTATTTCAGCTTCCTACACTAAATTGAAAAGCAATGAAATATCCAATCAACTGCTAATACATGCACGATCACCAATGTCAAAACACATCAACTACAGCGACAGCTTTACGAACATCAACCGATACGTATGGATAAAAGCCTCTCTAATTTGTTGCGATTCGATATCGCTCGCATTAGACCAATAAAATGAGCTGCACTTGCAACATTAACAAGGCAAAAGCCGGACTTGCAATGAGCACGTCGCAAACAACTTTAACCTTTCCCGGGGACTGCTATTTTTTATATTTTAACGACAAAAAACGATTGAGTTTCGACCTGCCTTCTCCGGGAGAACTGGTAATTTGCGAGGCTCGCTGACTGAAACTGTGGCATTTCTTTTGCTTTTTGAATAAATTCATCGTAAGAAAGATACCGTGAATACAAGTAAGGTAGCACGGAAAATGTTTCTATTAAAGAACATGTTTTTGGTGTAGGTATAAATTATAATGTCGTTGTTATAGCCATGGAAAAGTTATTAGTAGATAATAAAAGATGAAGAATATTCGTGTTTGTATATTTTTAATAAATTAACCGTACAGCGCACGTTATATAATTTAAACACATTAAGTAAAAAGTTATAGCTATATCTTGATAGAGTATGAGAATATTGTAAGATTAATCAATAATATGTATTTAAATCGCAGAATGAGAAGAATAACATACCTGTTACCAATCAAAGGAAACAGGTCAAAGTATACGAGATTCCTTTCCCATTTATACCGTAGCTCTAAAGAAAAAACGCTTTTCTCGCAGTAAAATTATTTGCACATTCGTTAAGCATTGAAGCCATTCCTCATTAACTTACTAACACGTTTACCGTTACGTGTAATTCCTTAAATCCTATTTATTCATTTTCTCTTAATCACTAATTTCTATTACTTTATATTTATGGTTTTATTTCTTCGTTCCAGCACCACACGACAACATAACTCAACGCAAAAAAAAGAAAGAGCGTTAGATAATTTTCAAAATTTTCTATTTGTGCAAAGCGATCGAGTTTAATTACATCGCAGAAAATACAAAATATTTACGACAACAAGCAATTTAGAAAGTTTATTAATATCTTTCAAAAGAGATATACAGGCGCGCAACTTTAAGTGCAAAAAATCCGAAACAATTGTGTAGCGAATAGTTAACTCGGTTTTAATTAAGACGAGGCCTCGGGAACTTTTTCCTCCTTCATTAAAAGTTGAATCGCTTTTAATTAAAATCCAAAGAAATGTGCGTCGATACCAATCGTGATAAAAACGTTATTAATTTAATAACTTCGAGAGCCTGAGGTTTCTGAAAGGATGTGGGATTACCCGGCTTCACTGTTTTAGTTGCTTATAATATTTTGAAGGAAAATTTGTACATTTTTAATGATGATAATATTATAATATTTTGCGAAGAAAAGTATGTACTCAAAAAGATGATCTCGCCGAGAAGTAATAAATAATAAAGTCTAGTAACAAGACGTCCAAATACGATTGTCCCATAATAATATTGAATTTCCAGTAGGTAGCATTTCTACTGTACACTATACAGTAAATAGAACACACTCAACATGAAAGCGCGCTTGAAACTTTTCACCTAATTGACTATTTTATGATTTGTACGACGTGAAATATAGGTTAAAGTTATTAGTTGGGTGGTCTAGGGTGGTTATTATAATGTTTTATATGTATTTAAAAGAAAATAACATTTGCTTATCGCTCACTATTTTAATTAAATAAAAGAGTTAGATATAGAATACAGACAAACAATAAAAACCACAACACAGAACCACGTATCTTAAAGCATTCTACATACAATCTGCAAACAAGTCTACATTTTAATAAAGACATAAATTAACGCAATATGATCAATAAAGTGAAAATAACAAGTGTATTCCAGTATAGTTTATTACAAAGTTCCAAAGAACGCGTCGCGTGAACAAGCCAGGTACCTGAAACTGGGTTATTAATTATTTCCTCACCTAGAACAGTACAGGGTAATAAACCCTGTGTGCAAGCTGCTAGACCTGGCATTTTATCATAAATTCCTGAGCTTATTTACAAAGCGAAGTATTGGAATATTGTTTCTGTGAAATACGCAATAAAATTGTGCACAGTCGCAATAGGTTATGCAAAGGAGAATGGCGAAACTGGGCCTAACTGTTACAGAAATCATAATATATTTAAAATTCATTATGTTATTTTTAGTAATTCTTGGTAAAATATTTACTTCTGATTCTATGGGAAAACAAATCTTTGAAAAAAAAGATAATGTGTTCACTACCGGCATTGTTATTTAGATTTCTATGACTACCGGTCTTATCAAGCAGAGATTGTCAGTGTTGTCAGGAGTAAAAAAGTCGAATATATCGATTAATACGAATGAATGACTATATTTTATTTTTAATTTTATTGAATTCAAATGATTTATAAATCAGAAGCAAAACTTAACTTATTTTTAACACATATCTTAATTTATTTAGATCATTCTATAAAATAAAAACATGTTTTACTTAATCAATAATAATTATAACATTTTTATTTAGGTAGCTGGCCATTAATAAAATGTCAAATTATTAATCATAATTGTGTCAGTGATGAGTGATTTGTTTATGTTTGTTGTTTGACATTTGAGTGAAGTTTTAGGCCCTTCTCCCATTACGATACGCATAGGCGATTCAAGTATCATGCAAGTCTCGGAGACTAGTCGCCGCGGAGTATCTCACATACATTTTTATGTAGGCTCGCACACTACGCTACTGGTATCCTACACGTCTGCGACTAGTATAGCACTACTCACCGTGTCGGTCGCTTTTGCATCGGGTCTCGACTCTCGCGCGTATCTCTTCGTTAGAAAGATAAAAATATCTAATCATCATGTTGTAGTTCTCGTTCGGCTACAAAAACTCTACAATTTATGTTTCTTTCAATATATGGATGAATCCAGTACTTCTTAGTTCTTACTCTTACGTTGGCGTCTTCTATTTCTATAAAAAAGAAAAACTGCAAGAGCTTCTTCGTCACTGGAATTGCTGATTGCTCGACATAACGACGTAACTGTTGTTGCAATAAATAAATGAATTATTATTATTTATTATTATAACGTCGGTCCACAAAAACGAGGCACAATAATGATGAATTTAGTCATTTTTCAGTCGCATAATATGCGAGCATCTGGTAGCCAGCAAATATCTAAGTAGTATTCTACGCGAGTATCGTATTCTAGAAGTATCGTACCTAATGGCAGAAGGGCCTTAGTAACGTTACATTCAAAATTGATCTTAATCAATATCCCAATATCTCTGCTATCCCATAGAAAAGATCTATAATTATTATATTCATAGAGTCTGTATATTTTTATCTATTTAATCACCCATAAATCATCAGTGTAACGATCAGGCCCAGAGTCCTATGGGAGTTTGCCATTCTCCTTTGAAAGGTTCTATTTATGTCTGTTACTCGAGTAAAAATGTGGGATTAAATTAAATGCCTTTGAGTTTCCAGGTGGCGATGGCTCGTAAATTTTAAAAATTTAACCTACGCATACAATCCGTTAAATCAATAAGATTAATGAATAAGTTATTCATACGTAAATATATCCAATTTAACAGTATGTAAATCCTTTAAGATTATAATATGCTATACCTTTGTGAGTTTCAAGGCTTTTGGCATTAATTTAATCAATAGTAATACAATACCCATACGTATAACAATAGCCAATTTATCCACAAAATGTATACAAGCCTTGCTAAAGTTATAATAATAATGAAATATTAAATGAATTTTGATAACAATGTTTACGACCTAATTGTTACTAAATGGACAATTAACTAAATCAAACTATGTAAATTAACAAGATATATCAAGTGGACAAGTAAAAATGCAATTTCTCAAGTCTGGTCGAGCGGTCTCAATACAGAGGAAGTGCTAATAAGATGCTGTAAGAACTCTCAAAGCATCTTATCACTAAAGAGGCACAATATGAGTTAGGCACAATACCTGTGCACAATACTGTTTAAAATTAGGACAAAAATGTTAGTCAGTAGACTTATTCAGTTTATAAAAATTACGTTTATTGATCGGAGTATTTAAATATGACCGACTTTGACTTTGTTCTAACTTTAGATTATATCTAAAAATACACTGTCGAAGGTATTTTTATACATAATATTATGGATTATTATAATCCGATATTAAATCAAAATGATCATTACATATTAGCAGTTACCAATTACCATCGAACCTTGTCGCCATTAAATCGACCACCACCACGTCGTCAGACGTCAATATATAATTTATGAAAGTACGCAACACGGTCCAGTGATTAAAAGGGCCAATTGAAACGCAAACAAATATCAGTTGAATCTCTTTTGAGCCCTCCAAATTAAATAAGGATCCCGAGTGACCCGCTGCCTCTAATTGCGTACAAACATTATTCCTATATCGTTATTAGTGTGATAAATTGGTTAGGTCACTAATCAGCTTAGTGCTAAAGGATTAGTACTTCCAAGGGACGTAATCTAGCGCTGCAGGCTTCGGATTATCAGGTTTTACAATTGTACCTTATTATTGAGTAATAAGATTAGGCGACAAAGGGTGGATATAGTATCGCCTTTTGTTTGAATGTCGCTAAAACTAGCTGATGTTTCGAAATTTACGATATCTTAACTGTTACTATTCTCTATGTATATGTTCGTTCATTTGATCGATGTTTGATGCACTGATAAATCGTGTTTTAAAATTACTTCTGGATTTTGGAATTTCAGTGGTAGCTTGTAATTGTATCAGCCATTACACTCCACAATAAAAGTATGGTAATTAATTATCTTTTATCGCCATTGAAAATTCTTTAGACGTTCACAAACCGACAAAATTTACATGATTTTCATTATATTTGAATGGTTTTTTAATGTATCTTTGATCCGGTCGTTTACATTCAAAATGATTCACTTACATTTATTTAAATTAAACAGCTAAACGTTACGTAACGCTTTATTCGTTTCTCTTTAAAAACTGATGTATGTTTTAACGTTCGCTGAATGTTTCATAATTCCGTGCGTTGTGTTTTCTCGTATTTATACTCTCGTTTCAAATTGTTTTATTACACCTATTATACGAGCTTGAAATTCTGAATTGTTGGTAATTTCAATGAATTAGGTTGTTAGTTTTTGAAAAGTAAACGTCTAGTTAATATTAATTGTATATTTTTAGGTTTGTTTATTTAACGTGAACTGCCACGGGAGCCTTAATTATATATTATTAATCTTAAAATATTATCTAATAATTATAATATAACAACTTTTACTACTTCTGTTCGAGTTCATTAATCTCTGTCTGAACATTCTGTTTGACATATTATCTCTTATGTTCCACAAAGAGTCATCGTTTTCTTCAAAATTAATTTAAAATCGAATAGATAGAGAAGCTGTCAATCAATAATAGAATCATTAGAAATAACTCCGGAGTGTCGTTGAGAGCGAGTGGCCGTAATTTGAGAGGCTCGCCGAATCTCGAGGGCCAGGCACTCTGATTGATCAAGCGCTGTCACCTCTCCGATAGATAGAGTCTTATTACGTAGTCATTTTACAATTTCTTTACATTTTTTTGATATAGCCATATAAGGTGACGTCTATCTATTATATTTGATGATTTTTAAGGGCAAAAAATAAGGTAGGTACCCATTGTTTTTCATTACCTAATAGTGTTCTGCTAGAAGAATTCCAAAGAAAACTTATGAAGGCTTGACAGCTGCAATTCCGTCTGGTATGTGTGCTGTTCAAACTTTTACAAAAACATCTACATCAGATTCAAAATTGAATGATCAAATTCCCCATTTATCCAGCAATGGTATCGCAAACGAGGCAACCGCCAAGTCAAATTATTCCTTCCTCAGAGGATGTCAGCGAGCGCCGTGTGAGGTGTCATTAACCTCTATTTAGCTCCCAATAAGACCGCGGTCGCACGCCATGCGAATACTAATGTAGCTCATTATTGCTTTTATTGTTACGTACTAATTAGCTTTTACAGAACTCGATTTCACATTTACTTGCCATCGGTTTTGACTTGCTCTAATGTTAATATTAAATGAATTCTAGCCTTCACTCTTGGCACAGCTTCGTTTGCATGGTCAAGGATAAGGATAGGAAATATTTTATCTCGGTAAAAAGCAGGCAGTCATACACTCCAAACTAAATGTAGACACAAACTGAATACCATGAAAATGTTGTATGCGACGTGAAAGAAAGACAAACACACTTTGGAATCTATTAAATCAAACTTGCCTGTTTCACTCATAAATTATATAACAAGTTTTACTACTTCTGTTCGAGTTCAACCTTATTAAAATTCTAGACTAATTATTTTATAAATAAAAGATACATTTGGGCCTAGACTGTTTTAGAGAAACATTTTCATCTCTAAAACAAATTACAACAATATGAATTATGTAGCAATATTCTCGCAAACAAAAAAAAGCTAAGTGATCCGGCTTATACTGACGTGGATCCACACCACATAAATATTCCCTTTGTATGACAACATTCTCGTTATTTTGTAACTCGTTACGAAAATATCATCTTGATATTTTATTATAATTTTTGTATCAAGAGCCTTTGTATTTATAAAGGGTTACTTTTCCGTAATCCGTTTTCTATCCGAAAGGTAAATACGAATATAAACGTCGCAAATCTTTTATAAATCCACCCAATATTGAGATGAATTATTAGAATTTAGAATATCTATTCTCAATATTTAACTTGAAAATAAGATAGCTTTTAGTCTAGGGTAGTTCAAACTATATTTTAAAAAACAATTCATTATCGCTGTTTTAAAACTTTATACCGAGGAATAACTTTGAGAGTAGCAAGTCATATAAAATTGTTTGTTCTTTAAAACTTAAACACACAATCCAATTATTGTAAATAGCTTTAATGTTGCTAGTGCAATATACAAATGACTAAAGACAAGTTGCAGAACATACCTGCCATCACCGCCTGACGCACTGTTAGCAAACTAATCTAAGTCCTTAATCGAAATATTGCGCTCTTGGGCTTCCTCCTACACTATAATATGCCACGTATTTAATCCGACTAATATTATAAATTAAACAGTTTGTATGTTTGTTACACCGTAAAGCAGAAAACTGCTGAATCGATTTTCATGAAATTTGGAACACACAAAGAAAGTAACTAGGATTAACGTGTAGTTTAAAAATCCCACGAGAGCGGAAACTATGCGGGTTTTCTTTTGACTACGCGGGCGAAGCTGCGTGTTAAAAGCTAGTGTAGATATAAATATCTACTACATTGGCTAATTCAATAGTATCTGGTGTAGGTAGTGTATGGTTGCGGACCATTACACACCGTTTGCTTCACTTCGCTTCACTAACCTCGGGGTCACTGCCCGATTCAATAACTCGATTTTTACCATTTTCATTATAAAGAATTTAAGTATAAAGATTTTTACATTTAAGTCTACAAAGTTATAATAAGAAATCTTTTTCAAAGTTTTTGTAACGAGTTATGTTTTATAGAGATCAGTTAAATGAACCCGTTTTCAAGTTTTTCACGAAGAATTTGTAATTGACTTGAACTATTTTGTCGCTAGCAACATGAAATTTTAAATACATAAGTACTAACAATGACTAACAATGTAAGACATTTCTATTTGCTACGAAATTGTAAAACGTAGTATTTTATTTAAACTCAGAATTACTGTACTAATAAGAATACGATTGACTCTGATTCCAAGTTGTCTAGACACACGTGACATTCAAATATTGCAAATAGTATTTTCTTGTTAGATATGCGAGTATAAATAATAGACGTAAAACCACGGAGATAAAACAATGTAGGTATATTCTTTTCGCGATACTGCTTGGTATGTGATGTGACACTGAAAATAACACTATAAGCTTTTTCTTATTATTTGAAAAAGTTTTAAAAGAGTATAATATCTACGCTTCCTATTAAAATTATCCATACTTAATAATATTTCATTAATCAAAACAAATATTGAATAATTTTATAGACCTATTTCAAAAGTCTTTTCTTTATAATATTACATCAACAACTGTTTCTATAACATTCATCAACATCCTTAATTCCTTACAAATCAAAATGAATCGCAAAATGTGTTGGTAAGCGCATAACTCGAGAACGGCTGAACCGATTTCGATAATTCTTTTTTTATTATATTTCTTGAAGTACGAGGAGGGTTCTTATGTAGAGTAAACGTAAACATATACCACGGGCGAAGCCGGGGCGGACCGCTAGTATTATTATAAATGCAAAAGGCTCTACTCTCTACAACTCTATCTATCAGTCTGTCTCCTCTTCACGCCTAAACAACTGAACCGATTTAGATAAAATTTGGTACAGAGATAGTTTGAGACCTCTAAAATCCCTCGGGAACGAGAACTATGCGTATATTTATTTGTTTACGCAAGCAAAGCCGCGGGCGGAAAGCTAGTAATAAAATCAATAGGCCATAACAGACTATATCTAATACAAGTAGCACGCTCCGCGGTGGCCACGCTCCATCGAGCGAGTTATTTGCGCTAAACGCGACAAAGCCCACGCGTTCCAGCACAAAGCCACAATTACTAAAACTGCATCATGCCACAATAACTGCACAACTAATCGACCAGTCGCCACTTCCTGCAACTTGCTCATGTGAACATAGCTCATTATACGCGTGACCCGGTGGTGTAGCAAAACATGTAAGGTAGAGGAGGGATCTACAAATGCCACATGCAATGTTTCATTTTGCATTTACTGTTAATTACACATCACATTCAATTTATTCGAAAAATGTTACAAATTAGGTTACTCACATCGATTATTTGCATTTTATTATTTTTTGAGGTAAGGAAAAGACATACAATTTATAAGATTTGAAATATAAGCTTTAATAGAGACTGAGAGGTTAATTTTAAGTAATGTTGAAGACTTATAGTAAATTAATGATTGATAATGAAAAATGATTCAATCAAATCAGTATTTGCATTTCTTTTTAATGGAAAAATGTGTTGCACATCTTCAAACGTATTTATGATAAATCTGATTCCGATTTAATATTATACTCGAAATTGTACATTATACTGTAAACAATATAGAGCTGAAATCAATTAATAATTCCTGCGACAGATTGCGTTGAATTTGCGATCACGAAATCTGTGATCTTGTCTGTGATGCAATCTACTACAATTGACTTTCAGCAATGTCATCGCGATGCAATATTCGTTACATGGTAAAATATTTGATTAAATATCTTGTCTTATGTGTATCTTTTAACAGTCAATGCATTTACTACATTTTGGCAAAATAAATATAAGATGGATACTTAGAGGTTGTTGAGAGAAGAAATAAAGAAGGCAGAATATAATATGGGAAGAAGAACTAAGATGTCAAAAAATTTAATTTAAATGCAGTAATTATAAGCAAAACAAAACCAAGTGTGGTTTAATGTAAAATTAGTCTAAATATCTATGAAACATGTACATTGACAATACATAATTTTCAACTACTCCAATGGCTTTTATCTACTCAGTTTAATCAAAAGGACTCGCTACAAAATAGCTTTAAATACATCCTATAATCTTGGGCACAGGATGAGGTAAGCTAACAATAGCAAGGCTGGGCTCTGGACCACTCGTGCGTCCACAAAGCCCCACGATCTCAATGCTTTGAGACTCGATACTATGAACAACACGTACGTTTATTGTTCAAATTTAATTATGTGAATGCAAATAGACTGGAAACTTCTTATTAGCAAGTTTTATTTTAATATGGAAATGAATTCGCGACTGTTAGAACGACATAAACAATGTTCTTTTTAATTTGGAGCTCAAATAAGATATTATAATTTTCCAGTGTTTTCAAACTTAACTAACTATTCCTATAGGCGATCTTGCTAAAACTACTTTAATAATGTTTTTAAAGTAATTTATGATATTAAACAACACTGTTATGCCTTAATTTAGTATATTTGACAACCAATCGGAATAAGGGTTAGTACTACTGCTTCATACAAAACCCACACTGGGTTTGATGTCCACAAGGAAAAAACAATTACATGGGTAATATAAATAGTAATACTAGTATAGTAGTACGATAATAATATGTCTAAATCTTAGGTATTTTATAACATTTTGCATGTAGATAATATAGTACACTTATTTATTTATTCTTTTAAATCATCTTAATACAAAATGTCATATTTACCACGGGCTTAGAGCGCAAGTTCTACCAAGAAGTGCAGACAAGTAACTCTGTAGTATAAATCGTATTGTATGAGGTTGCACATCGGTGTCAGCTTAAATCCAATGAAAGATTTTCCTTGGATGTTTGTATCTTTCATCGAAATCACAATAGATGCTCCGCAAGAAGCTCTACAATTCTGTTAATCATCACAACACGAGTAATATCGAAGTTCTAATCTCGATCCTAACAAGAGATTGTTATGGCACTCAAAACTATCGAACAAAGTCGTATCGAGCCGTAACACTACACCGTTCATTTAATACCAATAACGCGGGCGGTAATAAAGTAAAAGTGATAACAAATATCATGTTTCCTTCATATTTCAGCTAAAACAATACATTTTGTAAGCCGATATTCCCGGCACGTACCGCAGTCGCCTCTGAGCGAGCTTCCCAAACGTAATATGACGTTTGCCCGCCGAGAGATTATATGAACAACGGTAATTTGTTACGAAAACCAAATAACATTACACTTAAAGTGTTTTTGTATTAATTTGTCGGACTAAAAGGATGGTTATGCATATTTCCTCGTTCGGGTTTCGCCGCAGGGACTTGCGACCTTTTGTGTACCGAAGTGTGGGCTTGCTTTGTAAATTGGATATCAATAGCTTAGTGAATTGTTATCATGGTAGATTGCTGCTTTGTTTGTATGCTATTTATTAATATATAAAAGGTATATATTATATGTATTGAAGTTTTATACAATAAAGGAATAAAATGGTCATAAATGAACACTTGAAAGTTGCTCGTGCACGAGCAACTTTTGTCTCCGCAACTATTTTATCTCTCCCATTAATTCTATGGGGAGTTGCGTCGCTATGTGCGCGCACTTTCATACTTATAGTCCATGGGTGGGAGAGACAAAATAGTTGCCGAGACAAAATAGTTGCGAAGAAAAAGTTGCTCGTGTGTGCTAGCTCAGCGTATAACTTTAGTGGACTAAATAGGTGACTTGCGAAGAGTTGGATTGTAATTGCATACACATAAGAACACGTTTACAAATTCAAGATCTATGCTACATAATTTAAAGACAAAATAATACTTACAGAAAATTGAAATACATGATAAACACAGGCAAATTTTAAGTTTAAAACATATTCTAATTTCTAGCTTAACGTGGCATAACATCAGTCGCCTATTAAGGTTTAAAAATGTTAATTGCAGATATTCACTAAATATGTAATCCCTAATCTGTTTAATTTATCCGTTAATAGAATTAATAAGCATGCATTAAAGGCTTAGTATGAAGCAGTAATTACCGGCCGTTAACTTCGCTAATCCAATTTTATAAGGCTTCATGAGCAGAACTTAAAATACCTTGCAGAAATACTTAATACGGGATAACAACATGGATACAAAGTAGATACCTACCTATATGTTACTGCAGGTCATAATATATTATTCATTTTCTAAATTTTCAGGCAAATCACATCAGTCATGTTTGTAAAATGTTTGGTTTTAAATTCTTTGTCTATGAACAAATCAATATTAAAAGAAACAAAACTAAACGATTAAGTTGGTGTGTACCGAATATGCACGCAATAGCATGTTGATATTCAATTTATTTGAAAAATGTATAAATTAAGTTACCTACTCATATCGATTTTTCTGTCAAATCAAATGAAATACTGTATAAACGTGATGTTTCAATAAATCAGCTATAAATAGAATGTCGTGAGGTTTTATAAATAATGTTATCATTTTAGAGTAGGTGGTTCATAAAAGGTGAAATATGTTTAGTATATTTCCTCCATATTTTATAGTACCTCGGTGTACGATGCATTTACTTACAAATTGCTTTACATGTTCATTTCAATTTTCTCAGAAAGCCTCCATTTGTAGTTGTCACATAGTACATCGATCTGTAGTCACACGAAAGTTTTTAATGTTATTGCGATGTTAAGAAAGGGTTATGTGAATAATACGCTAATTTGGTTCGACGAAACAAAGTGGCTTTCATAAGGTCAAAGGCGTTACTATTGCTCGCTAAGTAGGTACTAGACGTATAGTGTGAAAAACATTACCTAAGAGGTTTTTTTACATCTATACGTGAAACCTGTATCTCTGTAAGCAAAGAGGTCAGCTACATAACTGGGTAAAGTACCCTCTCACCGGACCCGCAGCTAATTTTATTGAGTCATAAAGCACCACAAAAATACAGTAAAGATGAAAGCTTTTAAATATCTCCAACAGTGGCCTAGCTTCGTTAACTCTAATAGCCCATTACAACAGCATTTTTATTTATTAAACTGTCAAAACAACTTCAATGAAATAAATTTACGAAGTATTTATGAAATGTGGTTGTAAAGTGTTTCAGTGTAATTTTGTTCTTTGCGATGTTATAGTTTAATTAAAATTCAACAACAGCTTACAATTTATTTTTGCCAACCTGAAATAAAATTGACACAACTAAAATAGGAAGGTCATAATTATGGTTATTTCGACTATACTAAGCATATTGATATTAAGTCTTTGTTGTTGTATTTTAATATTATTTTCTGGGAAAAAATACGTATTGCGAATCGTGTGTTATTGTATTTATCCTCTTAAAATTAATTAAAAATTATAGGTATTATAAATGGAAACCAGAATTTCATGTCAATGAATTGAAAATAAGTTATTTTAATTGTCATATCTATTGCACTGATTTATACAAATCGAAATAATAAATTTTTCTTAGACATTATTTCCAAAGTCTATTTTATCCCCATAAAAAAATTAACATTTGACCACATCGCATTTATGACATCAATATAATCACATATGAATAAAGATATATTCATATTCTATGTAATTGATAAATCATAATTAATTAATCATCTGTTAATTAAATATCGCGGGATTTAGGATTCACAATGCCACCGCATTAACGTAATTTGCCGGAATTCCATATTTTTGATAATACCTACAATTATTTATTCAGTAAAGCGTCAAGCGCACTAAACGTTGGATATTATAAGCCGCGGCTCAGTGTCTGACGTGCAGCCTCCACAAACACTCATATAAATTATATTCCGAGTGTTTAACACAAATTAATGCTTACGCTTATTGTTATATAAATTAGTAATTAACGAGGTTACTATAATTTGTGAATACATGTATGATATCAGAGATTTGTTCACAGAGTAGGTCCTTTTATGTTTAGCCTTTAGAAGCTGTTTGACGACGACGTATTATATATTATTTTATAGAAGCATATATATACACACAAAAATAACATGCACAAACAACTTAATAACATCTCTAAAAGTATCCAGCAAACTCCTCTCATATTTGTATTCCCCCGTTTTACCTTAAGATAATCAAAAACAAGCGTCACCCAGCCGGCGCGGATCGGAACTTCCGTGCAATTTGGAACTAACATCATTGTCTCAGCTCATAAGACCGGATCACATTCCCGTCACGCCTCGCTATCAGCTCAGCAAAAAGCGAATTGAGATTGCGACTGATAAGTGGGCACTAAACTCCCCCCCCCCTCGCCCCGCACCTACCTCCGACATATTTCTATTGTCCTCCGTAATATTTCATAAGTTTCTCGATAACTTACGGGATGGAAATGAGATCGCAGATTGGCTAGTTTATCGGTATTTTTATGTTCCACGGCTGCCGGAATTTTGTTATCTAAATTGTATCAATGACAAAGTTTGCGTTGATTTTTATAGCTTTTACTTGGTTTTATTAACCGTTTTGTCGTGTAAATATAAAAAGAAAGTGACTAATATCGAAGGTTATATTTTCTATTCGATGAAATAACACTTTTGCTTAGATCGTTCTGCTCGTTCTGCTAGAATCGTTTAGTCATACAGACATAAAAAAGAAAATTACGATTTAGTGGCATCTTATAAACGTGCTCTACGAGGTAAGTAAAGCGGGATGTTAAACCCATTCCTGAATATAACCCGCATGCTCGTTTGCCTCTGTCATAAAAGAATTTAAAATTTAAAACGAAAGATGGCGGATTATCTTTATACCATTTTAAAATTTCCCTGAGCGAGCGATTATCTCAGAATCTACAACACATTAGCGTTATTTTTTGATACAGGGTGTAATCGTTAAGTGTGCACAAGCGATTATTCCGTAACTATTGCAGATACAAAAAAACTTTAAACTGATATCGAAAGTACTTAACCTAATGAGTAAAATGGCCATAATAAATTTTTAAAAATAAAACGAGAAATATCTAAAACATTAACTTGAAACCCTCCCATACATTTAGTATGAGATATGAATATCCCATGTACATGGGTTGATCCAAAAGTAATGATCAAAACTTTCAAAAATCAAAATATCTCTATACCAAATTTCATGCAAATTGGTTCAGTAGTTAAGGCGTGATTGAGTAACAGACAGACAGACATAGTTACTTTCGCATTTATAATATTAGTATGGATTACAAAACTAATTCTTTATTCCTTTTATATGGTTCATATCTATTCACAGATAATATCTTTTAATCAACATACAAAGCGGAAATAAAGAAATTCTTCCTTTAATAAAAGGTTTTTTTATGCTCAATTTGTTTCTTACCTCATTATCTCATCATATATTAATATTATCTACGTCACAATTAATGTAGCCTTGTTAGAAGCAACTTGCTGAACTTTTAGACGATAATTCATCCGACGGCGCCATTAAAACTTGAGACATGTTACAGGAATGTGCATTGTCTGCTGCAGCGTTAATCGCTCATAAATTATAAAAACTAAAATAGGGAAGGTTTATATTATATTTAAAAATAAATGTTCGTCCTTAGCATCATAAAATATGCTTTGACACATGTTCAGAGCAATGTTTTTATGCATGAGCCAACAAAGTTTTTCTCTAATTCGTCAGTGTACCACAGGAGAAAACGGGGTGCCCAATTTGGCTGAGAATAGACGCTGATAACAATACAAGTTACTAGCCCGCGGCATTGCTCGCGATAAGTCCAACCAATCGCATGACAGCCGTACATATTTCATTCTCCTATTTTTCTTATCAAATCATCTCTACAAAAATATATCCTTTTGAAAAGGGTTAGTTTACTCTTGTTACTAATTCCTACAAAATCGGTTTAGTGATTCATACGTGGCAACGTACATAAATATTACGTATTGTATATAGAGTTAATTACGCATTTCTTAAATGCCTTGTGATTCATCAAATTTTTGTTCTCACACCAATAGCTGTTAATTATAACATTATCATAGTCCTGTAACATCCATAGATTACATTTTATATTAATATCTACGTTTTGATGAATACAGTAATAAGTAGGTAACAATAAACTAGAGCATTCACAATGGTTGTGTCACTTGTCTAACTGCTACATATCAATATATTATTATAAATAAATGTTACATCTGATTTATAATATTATGTAGTTCAAATGTAGTTATATGCTCTCGATAAAGTACTTTTAAAAACTGTTGTAGAGCTGTCAGTCAAGTGATAACTGCGTTAAAAACAACCGACTACAAAATTGCACTTGCAACATTTACAAATACATACAAAAATGCTCATAAAATAAAAACTACTGGGCCTATCCGAATAAAATTTTTATGGGACCAGTTCGACACCATCCCGCATCGAACAAAAAAAGAATCACGTAAATCGGTTCAGAAACCTCGGAGTAATCGGTGTACATACATAAAAAAAGACATACCAGCCGAATTGATAACTTCCTCCTTTTTTCGAAGTCGGTTAAAAATGTAGTTATTTGGTAGCGTAGTTTGGTAGTTATCAACAAATATTTTTATTAATAATTTTCCTGTCAGGGCTGCCAATGTCAAATTTTAATCATTCATTATAATTCTGTTCTATCTGTATTGTATTTTTTCATTCGGTCTGAAAGTAGAGTAAGCATATTAAAGATGCCAAAAAATTCCTTTATTATCATAACATCTTTGATGTTTATTATTTTGGGATAAAATACTTTTCTGTCAATAATGCAGATAACGCTCGGGCAAATAAATAATATTTATCGCAAGGAAATATATTTTTACATAACATTAAAAAGGTCGGTCCCGCAATCCAGGCATTCATCGAGATAGGTTAAATGTACCGCGAGTTATTGAAAATAAATTACATATTTTGTTGGCGCTGTGTGCGAGCGGCTGTGTGCGGGGTGATACGTGTCGCGCGCACGCCCCGCGGGCCCCGGACGGGCCTGCGCCTAATGGGGCCTACGGTTAACGGAATGTAAATACTAAATATACAACAAAATAACGACGCAGAAAAATGTGTACGACATATGCAGCTTTCCATTTCAATATAAAAATAAAAATTTGATTGAGTCAGTTATCATTCATAAAACTGATACCAACTTAAATCATCCGTATAAAACTCTCCGCTGTTAAAAATTAATAAAACTACAAAATAAATCCGCATAAAGCTCGAGTGTTCCGTTAATAACTCGAGAGACAGCCCTAATTGCGACATTATAACCTGGCTAATATTAAGCAGCCAACTTTACGCGATCATAATAAAACCTTGGAAAGTTTGTAACTGGGGTATTTTGAAATTTACAGCATAATAGCAACAAGATGCGGACCGCGGATCCGGCTTTATTGCGAGTATAAAGCCACTTTATGGCTATTTATCAGGGCTGAAATCTTAGAATTTGCCCCTTGCCTCTGCGCTGCGCCGACTGCAGCCTCCATTACTTACAGAGAGTACAAATTCGGAGCCGAGTTGAAATGCTCAAAGCTGAATTGCTTACTCGGAAAATAATAGACGTTACATTTTACAAAAAGCTAGGCAATGTTCAAATTTATTTCTCTAAAAAGTTCTTTCGAGTACCTATATAAAACTTTATATAATAATGCTATGTACTATTGTGTATCTAAAATACAAAAAAATATGTTATGAAATATAAGACGTAATATATTGATGGAAATACAGATTCGAAATTCTATCCTTTCTCACTTCCCTCAATTTAAATAGAAGTTAAAATGAAACATATCGATCTAGCTGCCGCGAGTCTGCACGCGTTATAGAGAACAATCCATATTATTATATTATAAATGCGAAAGTAACTCTGTCTGTCTGTTACTCAATCACGCTTAAACTACTGAACCAATTTGCATGAAATTTGGTATGGAGATATTTTGATACCCGAGAAAGGACAAAGGCTACTTTTTATTGCGAGATATGTGCCACGGGCGAAGCCGGGGCGGACCGCTAGTTAGTAATAACTACCGGTTTACTTGCACGTCTATGTGCAACATTCATCGTTTAAAGTTTAATTCAGTATAATATTATATAGTATAATAATAAGAAAGCTCGGTCTACAGCGAAAAGCTTTGAAACTTGAAAGTAGAAAACGTTGTGTTATTTAGAAATTAAAGACTTTTTAACGGATTTTAAACGCGGGGAGACATGTCTCCCCGTGACCACGCTCGCTGTAAAGTGTTCGAAACGTCGGGAAAATAATAGAATGAATAAATCGCGTTTAAAATCCGTTAAAAAGTCTTTAATTTCTAAATGTATAATACTCGCGTAAAATCAAACCCTAGAAAATACAACGTTGTGTTATAATATGTAAATAATTAAAATTAGATTGTAGTGTAATCGAATTTCTATTTAATTAATCCAAAATCTATTTTCTACCACTGCGCTTTTACGCAGTAAATTATCGCTAAAAATAACGTATATATTTCTCAACGGCAGGCTAGAACCGTTCCCCGAGAAAGCTTAACAATTAAAACGTCAGCAGAATCGGTCCCACAAAGGTCAATATAGATCTACCATTAAGCGGATAAAATATGCTGACGAAACAGTGGATGTTTACTGCGACGAGAGCCCTCCACGGAGAGACTTCAGGGCGAACAGAAATCATTTAATATTTGATATTTCCTTGATTGCTATACAAATACTGGTTTATTTATCCGTGGATCGGTTTTACGAGATTTTCTCATTTTTTTAAAGTAAAATAAATGTTTCCATTACGGCTTGCACTAACGACTTAAGATATATTTGATATTCTCATCTAAAATATAATTACTAAATAGGTTTATTTACAGGGACTTTTTAGTTTGTTTCATTTTCTACATTTTGAACAGGTATTTAATGTCGACATACCCTTTTAGAAAAGTAAAGAAGTCAATTTCATAAAAATGAAGGTAAAGTCTATATTTATGAATGCATCAGAATTAGAATCGTTAATTATACATTTTTACATTCAAGAAAATTCGACGTTAGATTAGGAATCTGGTATTTATTTAATAAAAGTATTTCTTCCTTTACTTACAGACTTTTATTAACTCTTATTCGTTAAAGAACAAAACAATAACACTATAAAATCCAGCACAAATTTCTTTAAATCCAAGATCCAACAAATTTAAAGTAAGTTTAAAGATAAAAATGAATTTAAGATGTTTGTACAAGTCTCGGCGAACATTTTCTGTCCCTTCTTAAATAAATTTCTCCGCTTTAATGTAATGAAATGTTACGAATTTATTTTGTTTTCTATTTACGAAACTTACAATTACTTAGCAAGTCAAATAAAAAAGTAATCTTAATTTGTCGCGTTAAATGAAAATTTGGTCGGAGCGATGAAAGCTAATCCCTTTTGAAATAATTAATTGGTATAAGTAGAGTATTTCAACGAAATTTACTCTAAGTTCTTAAAAATACAAATTTTTATTATCTTTATTTAATTCCAGAATACAAAAGGTACCTATTATAATTGATTAAAAAGCGCTAATCGCTGGCTTACAAACGAGCGGGATTGTAAAAGTTTATTTTATACTTTATTCCTTAAATCGTTGTAATAATTTTTGAAATAATTAACTAAAAATGTTACAGATTAAGAATAATGAAAGATTAAAAATTTTAATTAAAGGTTTTACAGGTATTTTTCTAAAATTTTCTATAATTTCCATATTTTCTTAAGGTCACATCTTTGAAATCTACTCTTAGTTTACTATCTGACGATAATCAAGCGCCTTGATCAATAAAAGTATTGTGAAACAATAATTCATTATTTCATCATAGCTCTAAACATTGTCTTTAACCGTCTGTTGTACAATAAGCCGAAAGCTCGATACATTACAAAGTTGTCGGTCAACATGTTCGGCGATCGGCCGCAAGGCTTACTCCCATTGACATTGGAGCCTAGCCTCTAATCCCACAGGATTACGCGTAATCTCTAATTAGGGACCTTAGCGCCGAATCGCCTGTTTCTCAACAAAGAGCCAAATTGTGGCTATTTTCATGTCGGCTCACTAATAATTGGTGATTAGTCCTCACCGAGACTTGCTTATAGGTATTGCTAAATAATTAAATGGAGATAATATTACATTTTTATAGCACACATTTTTGTGTCGAATAAGCGATGTTATTCTGATAATGTTATTTGTGTAAAATGTATTCTTTCAGGTATTGAACTGAAGTGAGATTGATAGAGAACAATATTGAAGTAAATTACACTACTTTTAATATGGCTACAGCAGGAATAAATCCTTTTTTTTTAATTTTGTCAATTAATTAATTGATGGTAACATATTGAACAGTTGTTTGCTAAGAACTACTAAACTCATTTTGGTTCAAGCCTATATGCAGCTGTAGTCGTAAATTATGACTTGGAATAACTATACGTAAATATTATAGTTATAAGACTCTACATATTGTCATCAACCGAAACATTGGTCTTTCGTCAGCTTATCAAAAATAAAATTAAATATGCGTAACGTGTAAAGCAATACTGTTAAAGATGTTGTGAAATTCTTAGTTTAGACTGAGAGTGATTATTTGCTTAACATAATTTAATGAGAATTTGACCAAACGCTCACAATAACCGGTATTCTAGGAAATAATATTCAGATATATAATATGAGAAATACGTTTTAAATCGAACATTTATTTAGGTATTCGATTAGACTTCTTCTAGAAGCACGTTTGAATCGTCATAACATTCTTAAAATTAAGGTATGACCGAATCGGAAAGCAGTATCTTTGGAGAAGAACCGGCAAGAAACTCATAGTTGCTTTATTAATTGATAATATAAAATATTATCAATTAAATATTAATATTGTATTATAATATCAAGCAGAATATCAAACAGGGACTGAATCAAATTTCCAGTAACTATCTATACCTACATAACGAGTTTATTAAAGCCATAATTATGTCAATATATTTTTGAAACAATTAACGGAATTTATTTATTTATGAACCAAATGATAAATAATAACTGTTCAATTATAAATAACTTCAAACCATAATATTAATAATTATTCGAACTATTTTTGGAATAAACGATTCATTCATTCCATACATGCCTAATTTTTTAATTAAATGCCATAAAATATCAATAGACCTAGCTAACGTAGGCGTTTGATATGCAGTTTTTAAGTTGACAAGATTTAATAAATTTAAACTCTATAATATTAGTATAATTTGTACTTTAATACAAGTTTTGAGATTATTTCTTCAAAATAACCTCGATAATTTTTCTTTATCTACAAAAGTTGCACAACTCAAATAAGTACGTGACCGGAATTAGATACCTACAGCGTTGAGTTGCTCAATATTTTCTGTGTTCATCTCTACCATAGTAGAGTAAGTTGTAACGCTAGCTGTAAATCTTAACATTCGAATTTTGGACATGTATATAAAGAAAAAATATGATCTTTATTAAAATATTTTAATATATCTTCAAAAAATCTAAAGCTTAAACAAATAAAACAAGAAAAACAAACGAATAATTGGACGAAATAATGTAAACTTAAGCCATTTTATCTCTACTAAACATATTTTATCAAAACATAAAATGAAGAGCATCCTATTGAAACTTTCATACGCTCAAAGCCCATAGAATTCCATGTGAACACGTCCCATAAAATAAAAACTATAGTTCACAAATCCTACAAGCAAATGCAAGAAAAAACTTGAATTTCCAGATAAAGCGCTCCTTGAATGAAAAGTTCATCCATTGGATTGCAGTGACTGTAATTGTATCAAGTAAATACAATCGTCGATACAATGCTGCGACCGTGCCAAATGATCCACTTCGTATTGACGTGCTGCTGCATTCACAAAGAGGGCCAGCTCGTTAGCCTCACGTGTTAACGACTCGCACTCGCGATCCCGACCCCTTTCAAACACACTGATTAAAATATATTATAAAGGTTAAGTACGCCGTGTGAGGGTCTCATTACTTTGGCTCAGTGTTTCAGTGCTCGGTGAATACAGCTCTGTTGCACTCGAAGATCCACAACAGCCGATATATGCCGTCAATAGTCACATCATCAGAATAATATATGTTCGTTAAGTTAAAAACGTACATAAATAGTCCATATAGAACACCTATAATATATCATTAAGTATTCAAAATATAGTTTGGAAAATCCAAAAGTGCACGCCTCATAATCTCATCCTTTACAATAAAATTGATTATTTATAAAGAGTACACTATAAAATATATAAAAAAGAAATAAAATAAAACAGTTGGAAAAGTAAAGAAAGCGGTACCGTAATAATTGAGCTATTTTTCTTGTGGCCCCACCTAGATGTGAAACTGCGCAGGTTTAAGGGACTGACTACCAACTTATTTTTTTAAACCTTGGCTTATAGTATAAAGAATCGAGTTTATAATGGTGAATTTTGAGTACACTATAAATATAAAAAAAAATAAAATAAAATAAAGAATATAATATATCGATATATGTACTAAAATTATGGAGAACAGTCATATTTTTTTTTTGTTTATTTAATAACAATTAAACCACATCGAATCAGACCCTGAAAAATGAAAGGGTTCTATTCCTGAGCATACTCAAGCGTAAGAGAAAAAAAAAGACTCGATTAGTAAAGTATTTCGGTCGCTATCGTGTTAACAAGAAAATCCTCCGCACATACAGACACACGGACGTCCAAGACAGAACTTTTTTAAACTGTTTTTTAACTAGTTTAAATAACAAAAATGACATCAAAAATATCATGAATGTTAAAAATAGTGTTTTTTCTTAATATGTGTGTGTATGTATTATCTTACAAGTGCAATGTTTGATACATAAAGACATTTTAAGTTTGAAAAATCAGATGTTTTGCGCGAAGTGACAGTAGTACCCACCTCAACGCTTCGCTTATGAGGCGTGCAATATAATAATGCTTTCATAGAAGTTAGAGCGTATAATACCGGCCAAAAGTTAATCATAATATCTCGAGTAAAGCCCGTCGGGTCTCACGTCACGGGGTCGCGAGCTTATCTTGGGAGCACAAAAGCCTACATTCGCGATGTGGGTCGACACAATCACGGAATAATCCCACTAGCCGTCATAATTATACGTTTCACTAAAAGGTCTAGAGTTAGGGGTAATTAATTATTTAATGAATGACCAACCTCGAGCGGTGCCGGCTCTCCGAGTAGCCCGTAACTCACACACTACTGTACATTTTCCTAAAAAACACTACAACTCAGTACGGGATCACACACACAGACACGGGAGAATTTAAAATCGGAGGTCGGTAGTTTCGTATCGAGAGCGGCGAACGAAACGATGACTGGCACAGCTGCGGGCGGAGCGGGGACGCGTGCAGAGAGCGGCTCGTGCCGCGCGACTGCCGGCGGCCGGCGGCGCCGCGCGGTGCGCCGGGAGGCGCGCGCAAACTTGCCTCACACATGGTCCGAAGTCGCCATCAGTCAACAAATGTTGTGGTCGGATGATCTCGCCAATTTTATATCAATCACGCTCGGGGTTTCTTAGCAAACACATAAGCTTGTGCGCCGGGAATATCAAATGAAGAATTACTTTTTCAATATGCTTTTTTCATGTTCACGCTTCGAAAGTAGAACTTTTATGGGAAAATGCCCGGGAAAGGGATAAGTGTTTGTTTTGGTTAAATATTTTATGTAAGCAACAAAATTTATATAAATAGGAATCATAACAATATAGAGAATAGTACCTACACCTATTTTTATGCAAAAATAATAGTTAAGAAAATCGTAACCCGATTTCACGGTACATGTAATATAACTTTGTCACAAGACATTTTCAACAAAGAAACTTCACAACGTCCCTTAAAACACAAACTACAATACAATATAGTTTTGACATACCCACATTGTTGCAAAATGGTACTTTTAACAAGGGACCTTAATTAAAAATGTTTTCTCGTGTTACAACTGAAGAGGATCATTAAATGGCAAGACACTGACCAGAGCGGTGTTTACGAGTCGGTGTGCGGGCGGCGCGCGGCTCGGTCTCCGGCGGAACAATAAACGTTGTCCCCAATTTATGCGCAAACTGCACCCACAAGCCCGCAGCGTGCCCAAGTACCTGCGTCTTTGATTCATGTGGTCTTGGCGCTTTACTATAACTGCATAATTGCAATACTTCGCTACTTCTACGAGATCAGTTTGTGACCTAAAATAACAGGGTCATTACTACAACTCTGCCGATGCTTGAATAGCAAAACGGGAGTAAAGTTAAAAAATAAGTGTAAAGAACACTGACTGCAAAAGTCGCATTCCGTCCGTTGTTATGAAGCAGTTATAAAATAAATTAAGGGACAAAGGCGATAATGAAAATTTAATAAGAACACAACTTTCCTTATTTCGTTCTGCTCAGTTTTAGAAAAATTGTATTATTCGGCTGGGGTTGGCAAAAGTTTAACCTTTTTGCGCCTACTTGTTTGGGAAAATCGTTTCGAATCGACTTTGCAATACTTTCTAATAATGTAGGTGAAGTTAAGGGCGCCGTAGCAGAGAGAGGGGCGTCGTAGCGGGGTTGGGGCGCTCTTTCATGGGAAATACAAAGTGGCACAAAGTTTTCTCGAAATTACTCGCTCATGAACATGAGCTTTAAAACATTTAAACAAAATTTCTTTCAATTGCTTCAAATAATGAGGAACACTGCAAAGATTAAGCACGTTTAATGTTTCAACTTAACTAAAAGGACTTTTAAGCGTTCTAACGTCGCTCGGCCACATTCGCTTGCCTATTTTCACATTTGTTAGTGAATTCTGTGAGCCGCGTGTGCGAGCTGTAGCGACACCACGTGTGCCGTGACGTCACTCGTCACGCGTCACTCGCACTGAGCTCCGTAATTCACCGCGTGACAAGAACGGAGCAAAACGCGAATGATGAATACTGCTCACCCTTAAACTCGACAACAATAATTACGTGTACGGAGTACGTGATAAATTATTTGCAAAAAATTATAAAATGAGAGTTTAAAAAGGATCAAATTTTACATGTAAGTTTGTTGTGATATTGATGAAGCGCTACCATGAGGACAATAAACCCGCGCGTGTCGCTCGCACGCGAGTGCCCCTCTGTATCGGGGCGTGGTAATGAGGCCTGTGTTTGTTCTCAAATAAATCGCACCCACAACTTGGTGCTGGGGATTATTAAGTGCCCTGAATTGCCCTAAAAAGGCAATTTCAAAAGTTTTATTTTAAAAGCGCTCGTTCCGTGAAATTGATTGCATCAGATAAGAAGGCTGAAGGTTTGATTTCCTCGAGTTCGCGCGATCATATTACCGGCATTGTCCGAGCGCTGGAGAAATATGCACTCCGATGTCTGAGAGGATCTCTTGAAAAATCGCTTTGTAATGAAAGTAGTCACTGATAGTTTTCTTACGTTTTAAAGCTCTATATTTCTGACTATAATTTTTATTTGTTATAATATAATATATTGAAGAAGCAACGTTTGTATTGACAACTTTTTAATGAAACTTATATAATTTATTCGGTTACGTCATTCCATAACGATATAATATATTTTGCATAAAACAAATATAAAATGAATCAAATAAAGTGAATTAAAATAACGCCAGCTATGATTTTCCGAGGAAATAATATAAACAATATTGGAGAAATAATTAATAAAACAATATCGTTTTTAAATAAGCTCGATTTTCTTCACCGAAATATTAATTTAAAGTCAACAAAGTATTTCAACCTGAAATGTTTATCGGAACCGAGCAAAGTACACAAAGCTCGCTTATTTTCGTCCGTTTCAAATTATCAAGGATAAATTGTAGCCAACTATAAGCGATATAGTGTGGATTGAAAATTTGCCACTCGAGTGAAACGTTGGCAAAGAGCGAGCTTCATTATCGGCTGCCGATATCGGATAAATTATAAAACAACACGCGCCATATTTCTGCTGCGAATACCGCCCGAGCTACGAAATGCTGGCTTTGTAGCACGAAATTCGTGCTACGCGCTTCTACGATGAGCTACGGCATACGTAGACATAACTTTACGTCTATTTTATTTCTATCCAAGCGATCTTTTTAATATTATAATACTCAAATCAAATTAATAAAGGTAAACATGTCTGGCATTTGGTATTAGTAATATTGCAAAAATTCATAAACATGAAGATACCGTCAGAAAATTAGTACAAGTTAATATTTCATATTATACTGGTGAAACATACACGGTCATTTTTATATTTATCATTCTATCAAATAAATATTATTTACACATTTCTTATAAAAACTAAGACACAAAAACTGTTATTTCTAAAAATTTACTATAAATATCATTCATTCCGAACACAAAGAAAGACCCTGGGACCTTTATATCATCCACTTTTATTAACCGACCCCAGAGATTACTTTCTCGAACTAAAAATATTTTAAATTAATAGACGCTTACGAACTAAGCGAGCGATAAAAATGATGCTTTCACCGAGATGAACGATATTCATATTTCACCCACTCGGGGACTCCCCACTTCCATAAGTAATAGTTGTCACGTAAAGAGGGCTCCTTATAAAAACATTCGCCGTGACGCGCGTGACACATTGTGTGTTATTGTGCTATTCGAGTCGAATGGGGCGCGCGTGTAGCGCTCTACAGCGCTTTACAACGCTTTACAGCGCTGTGACGACACAACTCAGCGGACAATTTGTAGTAATTGCGAAACGATTTGATAGCCGGAACATTTTACTGTTGTGAGGTGCAATTGGCCGCATGGTTTGTGTGAAGAGGTACAAACTAACGCATGAATAGAAATAGTCCATCATATCTCTGTCGATTGACGCGTACAAAAATATAGGAATGAATAAATTTGACGTAGTACTCTATAACATGATATGCTAATCATAAGATTAGTATATTATTACCTTTCACAAATAATTGTTATTCAAGTATACCCCCGACACCCACATAAAGTATTTAGTTATAATGCTGTAGCAATTTTAAATTGCAGTACAAAGAATATATATACTGTACTGTGCAAACTTATTCTTTAAAAATATTTTGGTAAAGTCTCACTGTAACCCGCTCGCTGTAGTGTGCTGAAACTTCGGGTTAAATATAACTATAAAAGTTTAACGACTTCTTCGTTTCATTGCTTTTCTGAAAAGTTGGTTATTTAAGCTCCACACGCCACAGTTATCTTAGTTTGTTGCGCTTTATCAAATCCAGTAACTCCACAAATACAAGTAACAAGCTCTCTACATTACTGTTTCATAAAAGAAAAAAATCTAGGTAAGTAATTAGCGATGCGGGAATACAACGCGCAAGCTGAATCTAGCGCTATTTAAACTCGTAACTAATGCAACCGAACAATGAATACTACATCCAATTAATCCTTCGCCTACACCTTTTTGGGTGATTCTCGAAAAAGCGGATGATATAAGTTTTAGCCATAGTTTTCCAACTAACCGCAGTTCTGCAACGGGATGTTTAAATTTCTAGAAACTCAACATTTAACAATGTTTTCAATGGAATCTGGCTCGTTATTTTGTGAAACAGCATCAAATATCACATGTTAAATCTCAAAATGTGAACGTATCGAAGCAAAACAAAGGAACACAAAATCAACATCCGTTCCGGATTTCAGTTGAATTAATTAATTGAAAGTTTATAATAGTGAACGTCACATAAGTCGGTCCTTACGGCAATGCGAAGCGCTATTAGCCGCCAACGAGGCGTGCCCGCTGCAACAATGCTGGGACAACGAACCGGCCCCGGCTGCCCCGGCCGCCCCGACCGCCCCCCGGCCACCGCGCCGCCTTTATTCAAATTTAATTATTTGTCCAGCAAATTGACGTCAACTGCACTCACCACTATTGGGCGCGACGATTTATAAAATGCCTTCATTATTGATTGTTTGCGCAGCAATAAAGCATAATATAGGGATAAGAAGTTAAACAGATGTTTGTATCAATACTCTTATACATCTGAATCTAAAACACAAGACAAATTTGTATCTTCATATTAAGAGCACAATACATTTTAGGAATCTATTTATTTATCCACCCATAATATATCTAAAAATATTTATTTCAGGAATGAAAGGTCAATCACGACACGACAAGAAAACCACGTTATATAATACTGATACAGCTTTTTTAATATTAAACAACAAATTTAAATTGTAAAACAGAAAACAATTGAACTTCTTTTACTTATCTGAAAAGGAGCTTTAGTCAGTCACGCCTTAGCTGTAGCAAGCCGCTGATACTCTGTCAAGACCATCCTTCGCAAGGCATAATTCTGTTAACAGTGATTAATCATATTTGCTCTAGGCGACTGTGCGTTAGCTCTAGGTGTTAAGAAAGATTTTACCAACATACCAACATAGTACCTTACTAAAGTAGTCGTCGGATTCATCAGAAATACAATACAAATGAAAATTCAATATAGGAATATAAATAGGAACAGGGACTTAATAAAATAACATAACAATTATTTATAAACAGGTTAGACTTAACATTAATACTTGGCTATAAACAAACGCAGGAGTCATGAAAGTAATTTCCTCGCAACAGCGAAAAGCGCTTTGAACAAATTAGTTCTATAAATATAAGACTAAACTCACTTTGTTGTAGAGCGCTGCGCCGCTTTAATCCCATTTACAATAGTTTGGGAAATCTGCTGAGAAAGTCATGAATACATGATATAATTTGCTGTAGGCCTGTCGTTCAAGAGTATTATTGCTAATGTAATATTGTATATCAGATTCTCTTATTATTTCAAATTGTGCCCAAAAATTTACAGAACTGAAAAATATACGCTATATAATATTATTTTTAATCTACTCACTCACACATCACTTATTTGAAACTATCAAAAGTATAATTTTTTTTCTCAATATGTTTGTCTCTCTAGTTTATTAAATAGAGATAGAGCTTTTACTCGTCGTTGTCGTCGTCGTCGTTAACCATTCGGATATAGTCTACCCAAGAGTAAAATCTTCTAACTAAATACATTATATTATTACATTAAACAATCCTAGTGAACTTTTTTCTCTCAAAGCATTCGGCGTGTCCCCGCCCGGGCGCGATCCGCCCGCACCGCGCCGCTCGCACCGCGCCGCTCGCAAGTCCCTCTCTATAATCAAAACTATAAGTCTATTATATTCACTTAAATCGCTCACTCGAGTTTTATTGTTCTTAAACTTCTTGTGATTTATGCGAACTGATTGTAAGTGCGAGTTGTTCTTCTGCGGGCTGCGCTAACTATTTTAATTTTTCAATTAGAAATGTTTTTCTCTTTGCAGCTTGAAATTTCTGATTTTTGCTTAGAACTTCTTTATGTAATTGTTCGGAACTTTGAAGCGCTCGTTTATTCGTGTTATTGTTAAACCGTTGGATTTTAACTAACGTTCATTAAAATAATGATCGCGATTTTTAATGACCAACTTTTTAAGAAGAATTTTATTTTAAAAACTTTGATGTAAAATTATTATTTCGATAATTGTATAGGTAATTGATTTTATTGAAAATCTAAAAATATAAATGAGTTTTATTGTAAAAAAAAACTTGAAGAACATAATATATTTATTTTGTATCAAAAATGATCAATAAATAGGTTTAATATGTTTGTTGTTAAAAAGGTCAAAAAAGGAAAAGCTGATTGCATAGATAATACATAATACCCCGTATTCGTTTTTCGATACTACTCTGTACTTTGTGTTTGTAAGTAAATATATTTCAATAATTATTAAATATTTACTACTTACTATTTGTGGTATGACTCACAAAGCAATATGTCGTCCCTTCCCTTCTATTTTCGGCAACTATGAACAAATACTCGTGAAATATGAATAGTGTCAGCTTTGTATGTGTGATCTAAATCTCTAACACACACATGTGCGCGCGTGTGTGTGGACACAGGTGGAACACTGATAGTAAGTTCTCAAGTCAACAGAACGGTATCTTCCCTTCTTCCAGTCGTAATATAAAGGTTAAGATTAACAAATACGTTAAAAGTACCTTATCTGGCTTATCACGATAAACATTACAATATTTTTATTCTTCTCATTTTTATTTGTTCCGGGTAAACAGGTTTATTAACTCTATTTACATACCCGAATGTATACAGGTTTCATTACTGGTATTCATTATTTGACGGCTGATTTAATAATTTTTTAACTGAATGGTTAGCACATTTTGTCATTGATTAAGTTTATTTTTTAGATTTAATTATTTTAATTATTAGTTATGGGTATTAAAATAAACTTTATGACATTCTTTATTAAAATACGACCAACGAGGTGAAAGAAGTGCGTACTTACCAGATAATCAGTATTAAGAAAATGCCGAAGTACGTACAAAATGGACAAACCTATATTCTTAACATTGTTTTATTTACTCGCTGCGCGCTAAACAGTGAGCGTAGTCACAGAAAATAGAATCGGAACCGACAAGCGAAAAACTTCGACGTCCTTCCGCCAATAGGAAGTTCGCAGCCCGTTAAGCTCTCAAACCCACTTTCATTTGTATTCCAAATAAACAAATAGGCGCGATCTTACTCGCCGTTCTGCTGATAAATTGTAAAACAAATAACGCTTTTGATACTAATTATTATATCTTAATTAATGAGAGATTGGATCTTAACGTCATTATTGAATTACTTTGAAATAAATTTGTTGCTCGTCAGAACCAATATCTGTCTAAAAGTTATCTAATGGCTGAGAATTTGATCTTAATTGAAATAACTAGATTAATTAACGATTTGTCAGCCATAAAATATTAGTTTGAAGGTCATTGGCCTGGAATATCTCGTAGCGGAGGGCTACGCGAGACATTTCGTAGCCGATAGCGGTGTGTGGTCTACCGAACAACTCGCATTACATATTATATTATTATTATGTTACATGTCAAGTGGTAGGCCTTATGTATCGTATGTAGTTGTGATCGTATAATACGTAATATATATGTTTTTAACCCTAGAAAGATAATCATATTATTGAGTAGTACGGGAAAGATAGTCATGCGTCAAATTTACGCATGTTTTTTAGTTAGCTCTAAGTCGGGATATATTAATTTTTTTCTATAAATTGTGAGTTATTATGTATTTACAGTTATATTAGAATAATTAATACTATAGATAATTTATTTATGGGTCATTGTCAAAGAGCATGGGACATTTTAGTATGAAGCCTGGTATACCTACCAATTTGCGATAAAAAAAAAGTCATTTTGGCGGCAAGAGATGAAACATGTGCCAATCGATAGTACATCAAAATACAAATAGGAAATACTCTTTGGTAAAATGTCGTAATTGATACGGTTTCGGAATAAATAAGAGTTTTAAAAATTTTTTTTTTTTAGTTTTTTGAATTATTTGTTACTTCTTACACTTAAACGTTAAGACAAAGCATATACAACTTCTAATTTGTAATAAAAGGGTTTCAAAATGTTGTATTACTATCAAAACGAAAGTAATAAACCAACTTTGGGCTAGGGATACGCACGTGCGGTGCGTCACTTATCGACAACCGTTATCGATATGGTTAGTTACGATGAAGATCAGTTTAGTTTCAGTTTCGGATGCAAATAAATTATTGAGTATTGAGTATTGGAGTAAATAAGTTTTTTTTTACTTAACCTTTAAGTGTAAGAAGTAACAAATAATTCAAAAAACTGAAAAAAAAATTTTTTTTTAACCCTTATTTATTCCGAAACCGTATCAATTACGACATTTTACCAAAGAGTATTTCCTATTTGTATTTTGATGTACTATCGATTGGCACATGTTTCATCTCTTGCCGCCAAAATGAAGTTTTTTCAAAATTTCCAACTTTAGGTATACCAGTTAGGTTCCTTGCTTTTTGCGCAGGTAAACGTAACTGCAGATTTCAAAAATGTGAAAAAGAAAATATTTTAAAATTGAACTTTTCTTTATGCCCGTGCCTGTTAAAATAACTGAAGTATCTGTAATTCAAGTTGGCCGAGATGTTTAGCTAATAATTTAAGATTTATTTCAGATTTAGTGCGTCAGGGTGGAGAAAAAATACAACTCTGTTATTATTACACTTTACCTTTTATCATTAAATTAAATAAGCCAGTCGAACATATTTTGGCTTTTATATTAATTACAGTCTTATATCTTATAATCACCATTAGAAGCACAAGCTTTTTTTAAGTTTAACAGTAATTTATTTACAATTTTAGTCAACTCTGTTACTTTATGAATAATAACAAACCTTAAATTCTACACTACTCCATGAAATATCTGTAAATTAACAGCTAATTACAACATATAACCGCTTCATTAACTGACAAATTAACCTATTGTAATTTAGCAGTATTATATTGAATAGCTTTTCCTAAATTTCGTAACTAAGTTCTTTAATCTTCGGGACACGAAAGTAACAGAGTTGTAACACAGTAACTTAGTTGTTCTTTTTGTACTATAAGTGAATAAATTGCATACTTTTGATATGTCGTCACGTTCGAAAAGATTGATTTTGGTTCTAAAAACATTTTTCTTACATGTGGGCTGATTTTTTTCATATGAAACTTTGATCCACAGCAAGACACTCTTGTATAATTTGTATTTCCTGTCTAGACATTTTAACGGCCTTCTTGTCGAATATTTTATCAATAGCATACTTTTCCTTCAGATTCTTAACTTTTTCATGGCCATTTTTAATAGCATTTACTGGATTTTCTGGATTGCCGTCCTTATTTTTAGACTTCTTTCGTTTTTCTCTGTTGCATTGTTTTTTATACGTCTCCTATCTCTTGTTAACTGTTTCTAATTGTTACTTAAATTTTATATAACCTGTAAATAACTTCGATCTGTTTCTGTTAACTTGCTTGCTTCTCAGCTGGCGTGAGAGGCATTTTAAGGGCGTTAATAACGGCAGAATAACCTGTAACAATATCTTCAAAGTTACATTTAATTAAATATGATTTATTTACATATAACAACTCAAAATTACTTTGGGAAACCGATTCTTAAGAAAAAAAATTATTACAAATATAAAATTTCAAACAAAAGTTACAGAATACATGCTTACTCAACTCTGTTACCATGAGCTAAGTAACAGAATGATGATAACAGAGTTGTAAATTTTACATTCTAAAAGACATAAATCATAGAATAATGCATTTAGTTATTTTTTTATTTCAAATTGAGCATAATTACCCCTTAAACAACAAAGTGAACGTAAGTTAATAGAAGAAAACGGTTTTACTTACTTTAATAGGTAGGTAACAATGTTGATGCGGAATAAAAACACGCGGCACGTTCAGCGCCACGCGGTCGACTGAGATTCAATGTACCCCACCCCCAGACCTAACGAACGACCACAATGGCTGCAGAAACCTCGCTCAAGCTAATAGAAAGTCGAAAACAGCGCCACCTCTATTTTGAGTAATGATTTATTTAGTAACATAGTAGTGCACACGATTCCAAACACTACGTGGGACAAAGTTAAAATATTTTTTATAAAATAAATCTTAGCACTGATCGGGTTGAAAATGTACTTTTAGAAATATTCGCAATATTCTGTTTATAGTAATAATAATAATAATAAAAGGGCGTAGGGATGTGACGACCCCATCGCCCACGGTTGGAATATCTATTGTCTATGTGACAATAGATATTCCACCCGTGCAGTCAGTCAACCCGCAGGACACCTTGTGGCGGGGTGTCGGGGAGTAGCGACCCCGCGGGAACCGAGCGCTCCCGGGGGAGGCCCCTGTCTTCATCTCCGGCTTGCCTTCACCGGCCGGTCGGAGTGAAGCCTGACGAGGACAGGACCCCCACCTCTGGCTTGCCTTAACCGGCCGGCCAGAGTGGAGTCGCGAGAGCTTTTAGCTCGAAGGGTGGATGCGAAGCGTAAGTGGCGAGTGGGCACGTGATGCTGGACCCTCAGGGAGCGCGTGATCGTCGTTTAAAGTCCAGGGACGCCTCTCCACCCTTAGCTGCTCACAATATGTTGCCCCCTTGTCGCACTATTGCAGCGACTTATTTCGGGGGCCCATACAGTGAGAGGGCTAGTCACCACCTGCCAACATATTTTTACTTTCTTTTAGTAGAAAGGCAGGTGCCATAGTTTCCCATAGTCCACAATACCAGTCCACTTAGCATCCCAATCCATAGCCCAGTTTATTTTGCATCCATTTCTCACAATAGTCCTACATCGGCCGCGGACTGCCCAGGGCTGTATCTCTATAGTGCAGTTATGGGCAGGCTGCGGCTGGTGTCCCACAACACATTAAAATTCTCAAAGGGCCTCTGCGTGTTGGATCCGTGTCCCCACGTAAGCCTTCCAAAGATCCGGGTACCGTCCTTATGGTGGTACCCGAGTATTATGGAAACGAGAAACATAATAATAATAATAATAAATTCTTTATTTCAGAGTAACAAAGACCCAAAATTAAATAGAAATAACAATTAAAATTAAAATACGCAATAAAATTAAATCTAGAAATACAAATTATAAAATTGACATGTCACAAATAATCAGAAGCATACATAAAGTCACAGAAAAATTAAGCAAAAATTAAAATTAGAGTACGCACAAAAATAATTAATCTAAAAATACAAATAGTTATTCGGTATACAATTTAAAAAACTTCACGTCTCACCAACACATTAATAAAATGTTCTAGTATTGGTGAGTCTACTTTTTGTGATAATGTGTTTAGGATTCCGTTGGGACTTGCACGTAACCGCTGGAGTAATGAAGCTGTCTTTTTTCGCAAAATGGCATGAAAATCATTTGCATGAGCCTGCGCAAACATTTCAGACGCTGAACAATGCCTCGGCAAGCCCATCAGCATCCTAAACCCATTATTATATTGCACCCGTAATGCATTCATACTCTTTTTGGAGTACTTGAACCACAGGTTTCCCGTGTAGAAGTTTTGGCAATAGGCTTTGAATAAAGTTATTTTTGCCTCTTTGCTACATCGGGCGAACCTGCGGGCCAGCATATTGCATTTAGCCGCCAGGGATCTCCTTTCACGCTCAATATCTACTTGATCATTCAAGTCCTCCGAAACACAGTGTCCGAGATATTTAACCTGTTTTACCCTCTTTAACGCTATTTGGTTTAAGTTGAGTATCGGTTCGTAACCAATGTGCTTTCGGGGGACTCCAAAGATCATATAAACGCTTTTTGCGACATTATATGATAATCCATGCTTGGCAGCATACTCCTGGCAGGAATTCAGTAGTTCTCTAATGGAACCTGCAGTGGGTCCTAAGAGAACCATATCATCTGCGTAGCTGATGTTATTAACGCATACACCATCTATCCAACAGCCTCCCTTTTTCCTCAGCTCTAATATGAGTTCATTCACATATAGGTTGAAAAGCTTTGGCGAGGTTAAACCTCCCTGCCTCACGCCACACTCCAACCTATATGAATCGGATAACTCTGTCCCCCACCTGACATTGTTCACTTGGTTTGCATACCAAAATTGAAGTACACTTATCAACTCCCTTTGTACTCCCGCCTTCTCCATCTTTTCCCACAGTATATCATAAGATACAAGGTCAAAAGCCTTAGAAAGATCGAGAAAGCAGGCGTACACTGGGGTTCTTCTGCTAGTATAGTATTGAATAGTTTGTTTTAGGCAGAGTATCGCACTTTCTGTTGATAGACCTGGTTGAAAGCCGAATTGGGCATCATCCAGGTTCAGCGCTTCGCCAAGACATTTATCAAACAAACTATCCAAAACCTTAGCTGCTATGGTGGCCAGTGATATTGGTCTGTAATTTGACCTATCCGAAATATTGCCAGTTTTGTTTTTGACAATAGGGACCACAATAGTTCTCATCATCTCAGCGGGAATATAAGAATGACTTACACAAAGAGAGTAAAACTTAGCAAGCACTCGGGGCAAGTGCACACCTGCATGTCTCAAATGCTCCACACTGAGGCTATCATAGCCCGGTGATTTACCTCTCGTCATCTTATTTATGACACTCGCCACCTGCTTAGCTGAAAAAGTAATAAGATCATTGTTTAGATCTTTATCAAGGCTAAACATTTGCTTGGAAGGTCCCAAAGGTGATGATACCTTAAAGTGATCCCTAAACATATTTGCAATTTCTTTCGGAGTATTGCAGCCCGCGACACTCACTGGTAAGCTCGGTCGAACATTGAGATTATTGGTTGCTTTCCAAAATCTGGAAAAGTTTTTTGTTGACCTGTAAGAAGCAATCATGTCCATTTTTATTTCATCTTGATGATTCTGACACCATCTTAGCCTACTTTTAAATATTTTACGGCTCATACACATATCTTCCCAGATCTTTCCAGTTTTTGGTTTATTATATGACAGCCATATGTGGTATTTCGACCGAGCCTCACAGTGAGCCTCGCGTACATGTTTATTCCATCCAATAACTTGACCTTTTTTCTTCTCAATTTCTGTATGAGACAATGAGGCAGCATGGGACAGAATTCCTATAATCTCATTGTACACTTTATCAAGACACACTTTATGATATGTGTCTCTGCATATCTTTCCGCAACTTTTATGAAATTCAGCAAAATCAATCTCTCTGAGTTTGCTATTACATATTTCATGATACTCACTAATCTGGCGCTCATTTCTGTGACCCCATTTTATTTTATCAATGACATACCCTGATTGAGGCATTTTTGTCATAATACAATTGAGGTCACATTCTATGATAAGAGGAAAGTGGTCAGACCAGTAGACATCATGAACTAAACTTACATCAACTACAGTCCTCCAAGCAGATTTAGTCACTATGCAGTGATCTAACCATCGAAGACTGCCATTAATGTCACTTCTGTAGGTGTATGTATTAGAATTAATACCCAATTTATTTGTGTCCGCACATATCCACAATTCATCAGAGCAAAAACTGTCTAACTCATTCCAGAAAGGCTGCATAGGATGTGCGTTAAAGTCACCTAACATGAAAATATTTTCTATGTTATAGCTATCAACTATGGTCTTAATTTCACATAAACAACTCGTAAATTCAAACATATTTTCAGCATTATCAGTTGGCATATATACACTAAATATTATAATATGTGTATTATTACATAAAACAGCTTTAAACGCACATATTCTATTACTATTGCAATCAATAATTTCTACACTTTTAAACAAGCCTTTTCTCCATAGGATTGCAACCCCACCGTATGGTCTGCCCTTAAGTAGGCTCTTAGTTAGGTCTACAGCTGATTTACCTGTGTATTCAAAGTCTTTGCTTATCGACCCAAGCAAAGGCAGATCATACGGCAGTAGCCAAGTTTCTTGAAGAGCAAGAATATCTGCATATCTACACATGTCTCTCACATTATCCAACGATCGCTTTAGTGATTTACAATTAAAACTTATCATTTTACATGTTTTAGCCATTATTAATTTTTAACTATTATTTACAACTACTTTACAGTGACAACTTCACGTGATTTTCCCGATTTGGTAGATTTTTTAAGCGTAATAAAACGCCTAAAACAGATACCTTCGGGCCATGTTTCTGTATTCAAAAATATGTGTAATTTATTTCTAGCAACAAATAATTTAAATGAGTTATAGCTTTTCTCCTTTTTACATTGAATTTTTTCTAAAGTTACTAATTCACTAGTTTTGTTTTTAATATATTCCACTATGTCACTTTCACTTGTTTCTTTACACACGTTAGATATATACAATGGTACTTTGTTCGGCGCAGCCCTAAATTTATTGTCAAAATTCGCTCGCCCTGTCTCACTAATAAATCTATTTTTAGATATTACTTTCTTTTTTCGTTGAACCGTTTGCCATTTTTCATCCTCATTTACTCGTTCATGCAATAAACTTTCACGAACAATGTCAGCCATAGTTCGCTCCGTAGTATTAAAGTCATTTGTGTTATTATTAGTATAATTCATCGCACGTTCCACAGAAGCGCGCGCGCTGCATTCAACCGGTTTAATAATGTACGAAACCGCGGTGTTGGCCTCCACGCGCGAGCCTATCGCGGTCTCTTTCTCAGGTTCGGGAAGAGATGAGACAACACATTTATCAACAGTTGCGTGTGTCGAAACCGCAGTGGCCTCGTTTCTTTGTCTCGGCGAATGTCCTTGAAAGGCCGGTTCCATCGTTGAGCGTGAGGGCGAGAGAGATGATATATACGCGCACTCTTCACTCGCACTACACTTAGCAACAGTGGCCGTTGACTCATCACAGAGCGGTTGAAGACCCATCGGCCCGCTATCACAGCTATAGCTATTCAATGCGTATGCGCCCCGCTTTGTGTTTATGTAGTTCAACGACTTTTCTCGCGAACATTCAATTGTATCCTTTAATTGTGTTTTTGTGACATAAGTAGATTTAATTGTTTTTAATTCGTCCTTCAGTAAGTTAATATCACGCAGTAATCTGGTTACGTCTACGTGATCGAAAGTCACAGGTGGTAACTTATGTAGGTCTCTAGCCACGAAGATTGGTAGACGTTCTGGATCAGTTGCATCTATATGCTTTAGGAGTTCAATGACATCCTCCAAGTCCCTTGTAGATTTAGATTCTTTCTTTCGTTTCTTAATTTTTCTTATTGGAACAGCGTCAAACAACAACTTTTTTGCTTCGAAAATATCATCGGTGGAGAAAGCCGTTCGGCAGATCTGCACCAACCCTTCTTCATCCATGACGTTCATTTTGTTGTGCATGAAAGCCAGCACTTCATTTATTACTATGTTACACGCAGAACATTTTAAGACCGTAGAGGCCATTGCCCTCGCGCGCACACGGTGTGTCAACGACCTTTCACTTTCGCGATCAGCTGACGACTGTAATATTTTAATTGATGTGGGTTGGTATATTGGAAATTGTAGTTATTTTATATTTTCTGTAACGAAGTGCTACTTGGGACAGGTCAAATTTGTATGGAAAACCCTTCTGTTACCAGAAAAAACCACAATGTTACTTTAAAAAATAAAATAAAAAATGAAAACTAAGTCTTTATTTTATTAATATCTGTTTATTAATGCGATTAAGTTTGTATTTGCTGTAAGTTTTTAGTGACAGTTAATTTTTTAATGGTATAGAAGTAAAAAAGTTTTGAGGGACAAGTTAACCTGCGCAAAATTTGACAATGACCCTTATAATTATTATATTATATATAAAAAAAACGAAAACATTAAACGTCTGCTTTAAATCAACATTTCTTGCTACACGTATTGATTCTAATAAAAACTAATTTTTAACCACAATTATCAGACTTTTATATATTTTATATATATGTTGTACATATAGTTATATGAAAAATAAGTGAGAAACAACTTTACCACATATCAACGTATGCTCACTACACATAACTATGTTACATTTTTTGCAGGACGCATTTGCCTTTCATAATATTTCAGAAGGTCAAAAAGTATAGTAAATACATTTTTTTACTGAAGGCCTCCTCAGTTATTTCTTACGATGTACCAGATACTTCATTTGGCGACAAATTGGAGATATTATCACACAAATATTTTCTCAAAGCTGATGATTCTAAACGCCCACGCATAAACAAAAAAGACAAGACTATATTTCATGTTTTTTTACTCCGATGTTTTTGTGCTTTGTTGTTAACATTGTGGCTATAAATTTAATATGCAATATGCAGATAATTGTAATGATTCCATAAAATAAAGCCATTGGTCATCTCGTTGTCTTCCTACTATAGGACGTTAGGGAACACAACCGGTCTAATGCATCTACTCCGCCTTTTGCTTGAATGTAATACATCATCTATGCTTTGTACCTCATCAGGAAAAGCTTCTTTTGTGTCACTTTGCTTGTCATCTTCAATTTCGTGGTCCTCCTACTTCACTATCGGTATCTTCACAGGGACCCTCATCACTTTTGTCATCACTTTAAATGTTAAAAATACTTACCTATGTAATGACGATTCGAAAGTGCTACTAAACAGTAGTCTAATTGAATAAATGAATGTTTGAGTTTGAGTTTGAGTTTTTGCATAAGAGCGGCCAGTATACAATATCCTTCCAATTTTCTAGCCCTAATTGTTTTCAATGTTTGCCTCAATGTGTATAAAAATAAATTTATAGCATAAGTCGCAATATACAGTAATAATAAGCTAAAAAATATTCAAACTACCATAGAAGTCAAAATCTTAAAAGTCACGGTAAAGATAATCGTGCGTAATTTTGACTCACGTAGTCGTTATATTTCAAAATCGGTTACATTAACTTTATTGAAACGTATACCATAGGGTAGCTCTCAGTGACTTATGAAATGTCCTAAACGTACAGTTATGGATTCGCGTAAAAAGATACAACTATATTTCAAAAACGCATGAGTCATTTTGACGCAGACTATCTTTCTAGGGTTAAATATGAATATTATCGTTTATTAATGCCAATTGATGAATGTAATTAATAAATAATAAAAAAGCCGTTTTTCTATTCCTACTTACTTATCACAGAATTCTATAGTATAAGTTTTCCTTTCGTTTCTGTCTATTAAATTATTCAACAATTTTACAGAGGGTCTTGTCACCTAGGTACCAAAGTTGGTATCATAGCTAATGAAGTTAGCAATAACAGGATATGAGTTCCGCGGGTTTTCCCCTGGGGTCAGCTCAGGCGGCTTCACTAATCACATACAATGTCTTTCACACAAACCTATTAAATTAGATTACATTATATCACTTTATTGGTCTTATAATGCTCTTTTGACCCCATTTCGGTCACGTGATGCTATAAAGCACTGATAAATCTATTAATTTAACTTATTCAATTTAAATAAAAACTTGATAACTTTAAAAGGTTCCAAAATACTAATATTGCAATGAATGATGAATCACAATTCTATATTAATTTCAATTGTCGTACTATGAAGTATATAACAACTGAAATTAACAAACTGTTCTAATTGTTTCGAAACGACGATGTGGGTAAAGCCGCGGTGCATAGCTAGTTACTCATACAAAACCACACTCGGATAATTCCCATACAAGAATCGCGAAGATAATTCAGTAACAGAGCAGGGGGGGGGGGGGGCGCACAGGGCGCGTCACGCAGCTAATAATACCGTAATAATTAACGAGCCCGAGAGACTTCGCACTGAATAATAAACCGCGTCACGTGGCGTCACACGGCGTCACATATTTACAATTATTTCCATGTCTTGTGACGTTTGCGAGAATATGAATGTCGGCTTGTAAATTGCGTTACGTTACATTTGATGTGTTCCACTTCCATGGGTTGTTCGTCAATTGTACACAATTTGAGTTTTCATTCGTAAACATTAAGGTTGCGCCTTTTGTTGAATATTAATTTTTTGTTTCAATATTTGTTTATATAACTTCCGCTCTGTACTTTCAAAATTATTTGACTGAATTAGCATTTTTTGCTCCTTAGAGCTCCTTTTTATTTTGTTAAATGCCAATTTTATAAATAGATACATTCAACATTTACAATGACAAATTGAGATTAAAATTATTTGTTATTAATCACTTTGACCATATCAACAAAGACATATTAATTGTGAAGGTCACAATCGATGCCCTTACGTTATATTATAGAACGTTAATTAAAAACAGCGAAATCTCATTCATCATCATCATTAGCCCATATACGTTCCCACTGCTGGGACACGGGCCTCCTATGAGGGTACAGGCCATAATCCACCACGTTGGCCAAGTGCGGGTTGGCGGATGACACATGTCGTCGAACTTTTTAATTCTTCGACATGTCGGTTTCCTCACGATGTTTTCCTTCACCGTTCGAGCAGTGGTGATGTTACAACATGCGCAGATAAATTGAAAAATCAATTTATTTCCTGCGCGCTCGCCTGGTCTCGAACCACGGACTTATCGATTCGAAGTCCGAGGTCTCACCACTGAGCCACCACTGCTCTCATTAATGAAATCTCATTAATATTACTTAATATTATGGTCCTGTTCTAACCTTCCGGTACGGAACCTTATAACTATTCATTTCCAATATTGAAAAAGATTAGATGCATTGCAATTAAGACATGGTCGATGGTGTTGGCAGCGCGTGGCGCGCCGGCCGACGCTGCGCTGCCGTATCGCAGTGAATATAAAACCCTCATAAATGTCTATTGGCAGCTGCAGGAGCCGCTGGTGCCAACGCGATAATGAATCTATTTAGATTCCTAACATGATTAGGAACTCCGCTACAAAATTCCATGTAACGAGCACGGGAGGAACACTATACTCTTGAAAGTGGAGCGAGCGTGTTGTGTGGCCGGGCACTAATTCCATGAGATAATTATGTGGTGGCATCGTCTAGTCACGTCTAGTGCTCTGCGCTATGTACACAATTATTTCCAGACATTGCCGTTTAGCCTAAACCAAGCTTGTATTGCATAATACAATTGGGTGTATGTTACATAGGCTCTCAGAATGCTATTTTTTTATCGTTGCGTTCATGAGATATTATACCAAATAAATCCGTACTCCTGGCTTCTCCCTGGATTTATACTGGATAAAATACAGCATAATATATCCAATTAAATATAAATATTAATGTGAATACAATCGCAATTTATTAGGTATGTTTAATTAATATAATAATATTATGTACCTACATTAGATTATACTATTTTTGTTTTACCTATATATATATATATATCTCATGAAGCCACTCAATAAGTTATTCATTAATTAAAATAAACGCTATTTAAACAGTAAGTATAATTATTAATTAATTACTGATAGCAACGTATAACACAATATTATTTCATTTTTCTATGCGAACAAAATAAAACTACACGTATATTGTATCAGGGCGAATAATGTGTGTATAAAAATCTTTTGATACGAAGGTCGGTTTCTGTTGGTTTATCAGAACATTATAATATTTATTCACAAAGAAAGGTCAACCCGGTGGAAAAGTTATTATCTCCGTCGGTACCTCCGGGGGTTATTTCAACTATTAAGTGAAAACTAGACTCGATTTTTGTTTATTTTGTGTGTTCTCCGAAGGTTATCATAACAATTTATACGAGATATTACGTTACCAACCTATAACAGTACGACTCGAAAATGTTTTTGTAAATGCTGAGAAATAAAGGTCACGATTAAGCTTACTTCATGGCAGGCTTATTATATTGCAATTTGAACTCGAATAAATACAAAATATATTATTAAAACGTGTAAACTCAATATAGATGTCCAGTATTCCAAGTGCAGTAGTGCAACTGGAGGCAGTATTTCACATTTGTTCCGCAGAATGACTTTCTTTACGCGCAGTTAATCTTTGATGGCGATGTTCCCGCCGTGTTAGTTGTAGAACCATTGATTTACAAACATAGAACCTAAAATACGGGAAATATTACACAATATACTCACCATTTTACCAATTCGACTTAAACAATATTTCATTGTTTGCCATCTATCGGCTTTTTTTTTTGCTTTTAAATCCGGAAATATTGGTAACTAGCTACGCCCCGCGCTATCACCCGCTCTGCTCCTTTCGGTCTTAGCGTGATCATAATATATGGCTTCCACCCGCGGCTTCGCCCGCGCAGTCAAAGAAAAACCCGCATAGTTCCCGTTCCCGTGGGATTTCTGGGATTGCGTCATTTTCCCGGGAAAAAAAGTAGCCTATGTCCTTTCTCGGGTATCAAAATATCTCCATACCAAATTTCATGAAAATTGGTTCAGTAGTTTAGGCGTGATTGAGTAACAGACAGAGTTACTTTCGCATTTATAATATAAGTATGGATTACACAAACTAAGTCTTATGTTAATTGGATTGATTATGAATTATTAAACATTCTCGTCACTGAAGCAATAACTGCATTCCGGGCTTCAGTTAGATCAACCAGCGCATTTAGCGCTCCGTTAGCTGCGGTAATTTCGCAAACACAATGAATGACTCCGTGATTTATAGCCGTTGTTCTGCTCCAGGCCTGTCTCCTGTTAGAGGGAATTGTTAAGAAGAATATGAACTACTTTTGTCATAGAAATTGTAGGTATATACGGGTATATTCCACCTCTGTCATGTATGGTTTAAAGTTAGAACCGCGTTGATTTTGTAAAACCTATCTGGAACTTTTTACTCCTTTACACTTTATTATGAACTTTTGCACGCATTAAGGCTTTTATTTAAAGTCAATAATTCCGCTGCTACGGGATAATTGTGTCGCGAAGTGCAGGATAAAGCGAAGTGGCAATAAAATGGCGCCGATTATCGACAAGTGACGATACACTGCCGTCTTTTTGATGGAAGCTATAACTAAGCGATATCAAATAAAAATGTATTATAAAGTATATTATTTGAACGATTTTATGATGAAAATTTTAATTAGCTCTTTCATATGTAGATACTACTAGGTTTTAAGTTTCTACTTTCATTAATCTATTTTCTCGATCGCTTTTACCTGCGTACAAAGTAAATAAAATCATGCTATTATTAGAACTATAATAAAAATTTACTGCTAGACTTTGGCAGAAAAAAGCCTTTAATACTATACAGAAATATAAACTGGCAATGAACATCTTACACATCTATTATAATGTCCAAATGCGTTGGCAATTCATGTAGAATTAAACATTTATTTTGGTTAGGACACTAGTACGAAGTCCTATTACTTATATGTATAATGCATTGTATGAAAGAAAACTCTACATTTTGGGAAATGAAACTAATACAGTATTCAGTACCAAGTTTCTTAAAACTCCATTCGTATAGGTTTGGTGAGGTTAGGAAAGTCTTTCAAGTCGACATTCAAAGATAAAGTTAAGTCCCATATCATTATATTGGGGCTAAAATATTGCATTAATAAGGGATTCTCTAAAGAATATACGGCGTACTCTCAGGCGCCATCAATATCCAATCGAGCGGATCCGCAGCCAATGAATGCCGAAGTCTAAAGTAAATCCTTTTAACGGTTAGTATCGGGAAGATTTAGCGACCGAACGGACGTGCCCGCGGAGCTACCCGCCAGGGCTGCCCACCGACGTCATGTGATGCGAACACATCCATGTTACTCTGTATATTTTAATTCTAGTGGTTATGTTTGAATCAATAAAAAGTTTTGACTTTTAAAATGTGGTTTCAGTACTTAAGTGATTCTCGTATTTAACTTAGAAATAAGCAAACCAAATCAAGCTGTTATGCACCTATAAATATTAATCAGGGCACAGATGGCGTATTTTATTTCACTGAAGATTGGCAGCCCTAGCGTGGAGCCATCCTGGTGATCGTTATCTCTCAAAGTGCGACAGTTATAGCGCCTTCCAACACTTTTAACTCCCTTTTTCTTTAATTGATACTTATGGGTGAGCGCCTAGATTGCCCGATAGAGGATAATGAGCTTAAACGGCCACATTTTTTAATCAAGGGATTTAATAGATAATTTATTCTGCATAAGACTAATTTTTACACGACGTTTATCTATATTTTCTCAGTATTCTCGGAATATTTCTCCATTAGATGATTAAAAAATATAACAAAGTGTCTTGTTATTTCTACTTAATTGAATACAAATTGGATTCATTACCAGAGATGAGTACAAATAAGGCTTACACAATAATCTTCTTACGGTATTTTCCTTGAGAATTTACTGATAATAATCTCGCAAAATGAAAGGGAAAACTTTGTCTGTTGTCTATCTAACACAACGTGATAATAAATTAGTTTATCCGTTAGGAGTTTCAAAAAATAGTTGTTCATAAGAACACAAATCATCTTAGAAACATTCGCTGGGCGAGAAGTCCGAACAAACAAGAATGTAGAGTTTTGTTCACAAAAACAGATTGCTGAAATTCCAGTGGAAACCGTATGGCAGGAGGCAAATAAAGGCAAAAACGCGGTAAATTTGGCACCCTTCTTCGTCAACCTATGTTTTATGTTCATAAATATTACTAAACTATTTACTGACATCTATCGAAAAACAAAGTCTTGCACTAAAAGCCCCTGCATCTAATTTTGTAACAGTAGAAATTGAAAACATATTCTGTAGAGGGCTAGATAGCGCAGGCACTATACCAATGAAGTCACAATAGCAAATAGCTGAGCGGCGCGCGGATGTCGTTGGCTGCAGCTGAGTCGATATCAACATTTATTCACGAACGTCGGGAAATGCACAGGAAATTCTTTTGCCTTTTCTCATCTGATTTGACCCGGCCTAGACTGCTTGCATATAAACAAGATTTGAATCTGATTACTTTGTATTTACCCACATAACATTTAAAACTTAGTAATTATTTTTTGAGGATTATAATATTAAACGGTTTAAAATAGATTGCTTTAAAATACGTATGCCATTTAGCATAGATTATGAAACTGCGTCAAGTAATTAGAATATTATTGATTTACAACAGGCGACTAAATAGTTAATAGACGAATTGAGATGTTGATAGATAAATAGGTAATGGAACTAACTCCACTAAAAACGCGCACGCCAAGTTTGCACTTTCCCAAATCCCGGCGTGTATCTATGTTGTTTGTGTATTTCCAGTGACTCTGATTGATTCTCGAAGCGCTCCAAAGCGCCTGTTTACATAATAAATACAACAGGCTCACAAACGAGACTCAAACACAACAACACTACGGCTCACAAAAACTCCGGTGAAACAGAGCGATATTATGTTTGTGCCCTTTGCAAATTATTGAGTGCTCAATATTCTGTCGAGAGCCGTAAGTGTCTTGACTTGTGACTTATTTGGCAATTGTTTCTTATTACATTCTTTGTAACGATTATTTATAATACATTTTTTTAAATAAAATACTATAGAGTTGGTGATATATAGCATATATTGCAATGTGTGCAATAACTTTTGATCGTATAGTTGGATGAAAGATTGTGAAATAGATTCATAAAGAAAATGTAGCTGTAGACAATTCAACAACTTACCTCTTATTAGATACTATTAGTGAAATTTATAGGAACTTAATCATAAGTTTATATTATCTATATCTATTGAAACACAATCCTTCAACATCAAAGGCCCTATCTCTATAATACCTAAATAAACTGTTTAACGATATTCAAATGAGCCATTTTCCTCACCAAAAAAACATCTAAATTTAAATAATCGTGCAGACAGGGAATGGTATAATGCTTCAATATTCCATTAGAGCGGTCCAGCGCCGAACGCCCTAATTACAGGCGCGGGTTCGCTCCGGCGCGCCGCTCGCCGCTCCGACGTCCGACGCTCTGACGCTCCACTGAGCGGCTAATTTTGCCAATTTACACATGAATATTCTCTTTGTGCTGACTGACTCCCGATAACCTGTGATCTGATGGCGAGCGCGGCTAGCTCTGTACGTGCGATGCTGTTACATGAAATATAAATACGACTGGCCAGTACCTATTGGTCACCCTGTAAATTATGTTCGTTTACTTCTGATAATAGTACGAAACCATTACTAGAAAGTACTGCTTTGCATATACAAGTTTATCACATTCTTTCCATTCATAATATGATACTAGCATGAAGGCTCATGCCATAAATGTAATTATGGCGACTCCAAAACTAATAGTTGTTCGCAGACGCTCGACGTAGTAATATACGCCAGGAGAATGAATGGCGCTGAAAACTTAGCAGTGACGCTGCTGAAAGGGGAATTCCAGTTATCAATCCTTCACTCACCTGTACAGGGGAAATCATGATCCGGTATCAGGCTGTATTATGAGCTGGCATATTTCGTGATAATACCTGTATGGTTGTCTAGCCCACTTGATTATTATAATTATGTTTAATGCATACGTAAGTATTACACGGCACGGTAGTGGTTTACTATTATATCCGTCTACACTCTACATATTTTCATCGCTTACCATTCATCGACCTTTTATTTCAACAGTGTGTACTCGGAAAACAAATCAAAGGCAGTGTATATGAAGCTTATAGCTGATGGAGGATGAATGCTAGCATCGATTGCGAGCCATGCTCTATCACGGTGATTTGTCTATCCATAACCGTGGCGGCGTATCTTCGTAAACGTTTCGTCAGAAATGTTTCATTTATACGCCAACACTTTATTTGCATTTTAGTTGGTATCGAGTATTGACTTCTATTTGTTTTCTTGTCATTATGATTTTTCTTATTGTAATAAGTCAGTTGTAATAAAAAACTGTAAGTAAACATCTTTACTTACAGTTTTTTTGGTGTCTGATGATCTCCGCCATAGTTTGATTCTCTCGTGAATCGAATTTTTCATCTTTGTAATGTGATTCCTGATACTGCCTACTGATAATGAAAAACAATTTCAGTAAACGAATAAAAATTAAAAGAATCCCTTTTTGGTTCAAATAAGCTTTTATTATTTTTCCGAAAATAAGTGTACAGCCATGCTAATATTCGGGTTACTTGTCATCATGACTTGCCATATCCTATAGGCTTCCCCTGGAAGGCTTCAAATTGAAGCGAATGAGTATCATATCACGTGTATTCCCGTTAGTACCGGCATGTCACGAGGCGTTGCTTGCCATCTCTCGTACATAATATGACGGGCAAGTTTATTCCGATGAATGGGGATTTTCCTGCTTTCCGAGCATTATATTATTATGTTTATTTTGGAATCACGATGTTCAAGAATTGAGGACCTACATAGATGAATTAGTAAAGGTCATTTTTTATTTTTTAAGTTTAATGAGCTTTATATTGTCCTATAATAATTTACTGCGGTGTTGGTAGAACTACATAATATATACGGAGTATTAAAATTGCAATCCTAAGTGTTAATTAGGTACTAATTTTGTTTATATCGTTAAAATGTCACTATTTGTTTAATCTTTGTTTTGTGAAGGTACGAATAAAATACCCAATTATTACATAATAAGGGTCGAATCTCAGTGTAACAAAGCTGTCTATTTAGCACATATAATACGTTACAATAGATTCAACACGGCGCCTAGGGAATTTGTTACAGCAAAATATAAATTTCAGGTCTGTCTAATATCCGCGATGTTTCTTTGCGTGAATATTTCGTTGTTGTAGGATATTGCGTCCGTAAGTTACTTGCAGAGCGCGTTTTGTTCACAATAGCGAATAGCAACGATACTATAATATACCTATATTTGTAAGTTCGCGCAAAACGTCTCTCGAGATTTAATACAATAATTTTTCTTGAACTACAATAAAGTTGTATAAATAATGGGGCTGTATATTTATTTTGTTTATGTACAATGGAGCTATAAAGGTGTTTATGTACAATGGAGCTATAAAGGTGATTGTATCAATAAGATTTTGCCATAGTTTGCTTTCTTATCTTATCTATCTTTAAAAAGTTTTGTCTATACTAATATTATAAAGAGGAAAGGTTTGTATGTATGTAGATATGTATGGTTTTCAAGCATAAACTACTGAACCGATTATAATGAAATTTAGCACACATAATATAGAGGGTAACTTGGATTAACACATAGGATAGGTTTTATCCCGGAAATCCCACGAGAACGGGAACTATGCGGGTTTTCCTTTGAAAACGCGGGCGAAGACGCGGGTGAAAAACTAGTATAACATAAAGTATAAAAGTAGTAAAACATAAAATATTAAATGAGTCGCCGACTAAAAAGTCTTTTTAGAGCCTTGAATTATCAATTGTTTATTTTTAGTTCGCGGATGTTTCAAATTCCTTACATAATAACTACTTAGGACGTTTTTCAGTTTTCATATCTTAAATGAAATATATATAATAATTCATAACTCGTTGTGCCCGCGACACTTTTGTTGCTTAGATTCCTGCAAAACTAACTTATGTTTATAAAGCACTAGATTTCCGCCCGCGGCATCGCCCGCGTTTGCAAAGGAATACACGCATATAAACCCGCATAGTTCCCGTTCCCGTGGGATTTCCGGGATAAAAACTATTCTATGTGTTAATCCAAGTTACCCTCTATTTGTGTGCTAAATTTCATTGTAATCGGTGCAGTAGTTTTTACGTGAAAGAGTAACAAACATCCATACATCCATACAAACTTTCGCATTTATAATATTATTTTAAAAGGATTTGAATGCCATAAAAATACACTAACTTATTAAAAATAATAATATCGTGATTATAGAGTACAGTTTTATAAATTATTATTCCTTATGATGAATTTGAATAATCGATTGAACTAAACCTCTCACATACCACTTAAAAGATTAAATTGTAACTATATTCAAGTGAACACAAAGACAATGTATGTATATGGACATGTGTATTGTGCTGTGTAGTGGCGGCACTGACAGTTTAGCTCAAGAGAGACGTTAGATTGTTCCGACGAGCCTCTCACCCACTTAACCGTGTCTTCACTCCGCACCAGCAGCTCGCTACAACTGCGACATTGTCGCCGCTGCCCCGCACATTGCTCGCTCAGCCGAGCGGCTGAACACGACCGCACGTAACCACCCTGCAATGTATTCCGAACACGTAGATTGTTTCCGCACATTACGCAGTAAGCGCTGTTAATAAACGATAGGAATGTCTTTGAACGTTTCGAGTAAGATGTTGTCAAAACCAGAAATGGATGTCTGGTACACATGCAATATATTACAATGACATGTTAATTTAAAATTGCGGATGCGAAATGGGAATTAACAGAAAGGGATTCGAGGAAACGTCTGTCATTATAACGAGTTATTTACTGATTTGCGTAATTCGTTAACTTACTTACTTTAATTATTCTGGGAAATGTACATGTTTTTTTTCTGAAAACGTTCCGTTTATACAAACAATTGTTTCACTTGGTTCTAAATTTAACTCAATATGTCATTCACGTGTTAATATTAAATTACCTAATTAATTATACTCACATTAATTACAAACGTATATTTTTAGTACTAAGAGTTGCTCTACCTTTTCTATGTAGGTAAATTCTAATAGACATCATGTAAGTTTTTGACTGTTTGTCGCTTTACGAATTTCTTTCTAATTTAGTAAAAGCTTATTTTACTATGTATGTAATGTAATTGTACTATGGAAATGAGAAATTTAATGATTAGGACAAATTTCCTCAACAGAATGTCAAGCTAAGCTTCGCAGCAATACGTTCTTGCAAAACCCACTTTTCTAATCCACTCCACAGACATATTATTTTCTTCTAAGCATCAAAGCGAAAAACACAAGTTTGGTGCCATTGTTGTGTCTAAACAATGCCGTGCGGGAGGAGCCGTGCGCCGAGTTGTCGGCAAGTTTGCGGCGGCGCTCAGTTGTGCTGGCCAACAACTATCCAGGACTGCTGTAGGCAGATTACAACTCCTGCTTACGCTCCTAACTTCGTAAGGTAAAGGAGTGAAAAGGCTGTTGAATTATAATATTAAAAATATGTCATGACAGTGTGTGGACAATATTATGATCAGATAAAAGCAGTAAGACAAAAACATTATACGTAAACGTCACAGTGAACATACCTTCCTCAGGTAACTTAAGTTTTTTTTTTATATGAAAGAAGGCAAACGAGCATGTGGATCGCCCGATGGTAAGCAATTCCACAGCCCATAGGCATCTACAGACGTGTCCGAAGATGTGTTGCCGACTTTTTGAGGTGGAGGTATATTCTCTTTTTAAATGCCTTGATGTCATAGGCGTTCGGGAATATCGCCGAAGGCAGGCTGTTCCACAATATGGTTGTGCGCGGAATGAAGTGGCGGGTAAATCGCACCGTACTAGAGCGCCAGAGGTCCAAATGGTGAGCGTGAAACTTGGTCTTATGCCGTGCGGTACGGTAGTGGAATTCCGCGGCAGGTATCAGCTCAAACAATTCCTCAGAGCAATCCCAAACAATTCCTCACTTAAAGAAGGAATTCGAATATTCATATAGTATTTTATTTATACAGTATACTTTTGTGTAGAACAAACAAGACTTATAAAGCGTGCAAAAGTTTCAAACTAAAAACAATAATTAATCATTTCATTTCATACCTGAAATTTTGGTCATAGCCTTGGAATTTCATATTGAAATCACCTGTATATTTTGTACAATACAACATAACTTTACGTAAAAGTCACGATAAATTATTCGTACAAGTAATCATGCCGCCTCCCCCCCTCGCCCGCTCCCCCCAGACCACAGACCATCTACCAATTACAAGTTTCGCACAAGTTCCAACTAAATGAGAATTAATTTTGTTGTTGACTCAGTTGGTGGCATTATAACTCCATTGAAACACGATGATTAGTTTCCACATATTTTGTTGCGCAACATGTTGAGCCACTTTGTTTGCTATATTTATGCTTTTTGTTACGCTTCAAATAAAACAATAATAAAAAACGAGTCAGAAACTTGTGTTCAATAATCATAAATTATAATATTATCTATAGGGCAGCAACGCCCTTTCTTGGTGCGTTGAGAATAGAAACAATGGAAGTTTACACGTTCCTTCGTGGTACTTTCCACTTTTGTCTATGGAGATGATGCGTTTCTGTTGTACATAATCTGTAGAATCGAGTTTTCTAGATATAAAATCCGTTCTTCTCCAAACGTATGTGTGGCTCTGCTTCTGTTGGTCTTGGCGTGATGATAATTATATAATAGCCTATTATAGCCTTCCTCGATAAATGAGCTATCCAACACCGAAATAATTTTTCAAATCGGACCAGTAGTTCTTGAGATTAGCGCGTTCAAACAAACAAACAGACTCTTCAGCTTTATAATATTAAGTTTAGATTATTATGACGTCTTATTCTTAATTTTCTATAGTAAAATTCCGTATCGAAATTAGCCACGGTGTATGAACGATGAGATATTTCCGACATTATTTGATAAATCCTAAGCTCATTATAATACTAATTATTTGTGAAAATTTGTATTATTCTTCTGCCACAAATCACAAATCCCACTTGAAGCCGAGTTTCTGGTCTACGCGCTGTTTGAGCCCTCGACTCTCCTGAAAATATCACCTGTGCCCGGATGAAGCGAGGTATATTGACGTCTGTATTATAATCTCTTTTTAATGAAAACCAATTACTTTGATAATTGCCACTGAATTTTAATAAGATTCCTTTTAATTTATGCTAATTAGTAGGTACTGGGCAATCGTTCTTATTTTTCGAGCAGATAATTGGAACGTTGATAGGATTTATCGATCCATAATTATTTTTATGACATTTTACTAATAAAATTAGAATGTGATTTTGTATTCTATATGTACCTATAGCTGATACTTTTTACAATACTATAAGCTTGAATTAAATGCAAACTATTATGTTATTCATAATTCATTAATTATTTTTTATTTATTTATTACCCTTTCTCATTTATGTGTGAGACAATGAGCTTTATAACGCAATTATATCTAATTAATATGATATTATACTTTATAGTACTACATGAATACTACTTATTACTTCAGTACAATAAAATACTGATGAAAAATTGTCTAGATCAGAGTTATCTTTAGTAGCAGCAGAGCAGCAAATTCCAGAAAACAGACCATTAATTTTTATGAATCGCTGATCCATACAAAATAACTGAAACACAGCTTTATTATCATTAATCATTATTTTGCTATAAGTTATACAGATGTTTGGATTCACTTACTTTGTTTACCATAAATGATTCTGAAAAAAACATATTGGTATTACAAAATTTTGAAGATTAAAAAATTAACGATGTCGATTGTATAATTTGGATCAAATTGACACATACAATTTACAGTAATATCATATTCAGACTGATATAACAATGAAAAATTTCAGTGCCTTTGATAAAAGTTACAAGCGATCTGTTGTGTTCCATGAAGAGGGAATTTATTAAATTCTCTTATATTGACAAACGTCACTATACATATAATATAATATATCCACGTGCAAAACTTAATGTAAAAGGATAAAATATAAAATCAATTGCTAGAACAACGCTATATTATAGTGCCGACAGTATAAAAAGTGTATAGTTGTATATAAAAAGAAGCTTTGTGTGCAAATGTGCGGCTTGCGTGTTCTTGCGTGCGGCGGGCGGCGGGCGGCGGGCGGGCCCGCGATAAGCGCTCGCTTGTAGTCGCCTTTGTTATTTATGAGACACTACTCCTCCTGCGTATCTCGTATGGGCTCACATTACCCATACCCATACCATTTAACCTATCGTATTCAATGGACAATTGCCTTCAGGCTTTAATGTTAGCCGTAATTAGGATATACACGTAACACTCAGACACTAGAAACTATACATATACGTGCTATTGTGCAGAAATAATATAGTCTCAGTTAATCAAAATGAAATAATATATACAATTACTCAATTCATGACGTGAACCAACAAAGCCTCTAGAAAATTCCTTCTTACACGCAAATGAGATCCAAATAATTCGATTTTCCAAAAAATATTACAGTCAAAAGACTCGAGTCAATTAAAACTTATAGAGCCGAAGCTCAATAAAACAGTAATTAAAAACATTTTGATAGGAACGAACCGGTAGCAACAGTACAATTTCAAAGGTTGACTCAAAGAGGTTGTTTTGAGGAAGATTCGTAATTTCCGGCGCTCGGGACCGCCATTATATAAATTTTAAGACGCGCTTAATCTAGGATCAGGCTGTCTGCAGCGTCAGACTTATTGCCGTCTCCCGGAGATATAAAAACTTTCATTCACATTTACATGGACACGAATATTTGTTTTGAACATAAGTACTGATATTGCGTTTACTTGCTCTAGTATACTTAAGTAGTTGAATACTGCTGTGAACAAAAACTATAAGAGGAAAAATACGTTTGTTATTAATGTGAGTTGTGTTACATAATGAAGAGGCAATTCATACACTCATAAACACATGAGCGGTGAGTAACCTCAACAAAAACTATCTATAACTGAAAACGAAACTCTTGAAAAGAACATCAGTAAGATGTTATTAATTATTGCTGTTCATCGTAAATTGATTACAATTTTTAACGTTAAGCATAATATTTTCTTTAAAATTTCATTTTTGTTCCAGCAACAAAATACATTCTGCATAATAATTGTAGGCGCTTTCATTGCGCTCGTAGCGGAGCGGCTACACGCCGCGGGCGGGCGGCGGACAGCGGGCGGCGGGCAGCGCGCTATTCATGCAACATTGTTTATGAAAATACTACTCATTGTATTCAATTACATTTTGAATACAATAAAACCAAGAGTGTCCACTGTCCGTCAAATATTTTAAATGTTTGCAATATTTCATGAATGTCAACAGCATTAACTTCATAATTTAAAATATCACTATCATTGTGATTCCTAAATGAGCGTCCACTTCACGGACTTGCAGATAATAGAAAACATTCGAAACAAACAGAAAGAGCGTTTAATATTCAGCTTAGCATAAATAATGAAGCGCATTAAGTATCGTTAACCGAGTCGAATATTTTGTCGGATTAACATAAAAGCGTCGTAATGAATTTAAACGTATTGTGAGTTCCCCCCGCATCCCCGCCCCGCCCCGCAACCGCTCGCGACATCAGTTGTGGTTGATGCAGCGGGATAATTGACCTCATCTCTATTTTACCAACGAAGCTGTCAATAAATGTACTCATTACATTATCTCTTGAGTGTCACATGGCCACTTCCTTGATGGAGTCAACTTGCCTGATAAACGTCATCACTCTGATTGGTCCTTTGGTCGCTTTCGTGCTGATTGCTATTTTCAACTAAGCTTCACAGTCATGCAAGCGTCGCAATCGAGATCTTCGATTGGATTCCCTTTAGAAGCGAATGGAAATAGTCTTGTGCTGGTAGATAACAATCAATCAAACGAAAAATATGATCACATTTTTATTGACATACCTAGGTAACAAATAATAAATATTATCACGTTACTATAAAATACAAAAAGTAGAGAACTGTTGGGAAATTCTTATCACTACTTCTAAACCATGAACGTTACTACATTTTATTATCGAATCATTTTATGGTGTTTCCTAGATTTCCAAGCAATCACTCCTTAGAATGTAGAACTTTAGAGAGTAATATAATATTTATGACGTTGTTTGTATTTCCATTACATTGTATTGTATTCACTTTATAAATCTTCCAAATGCTGCAGCACTAAATTATAAAGGCGTCGGTGCTCAAAGCGCTTCTCTATCGCCTGCAATCTCGGGGCAGCGGGCAGCAGGGGGTAGCAGGGGGCAGCAGGTGGGGCGCGATTTATCGGTACAAGGAATTTGTACTCTCCGCACTGTTTTATTTATAACTGACGTCTCTAAAGGTCCGGCTACAAACTGCAGCGTCTATGAGGATTGCTTCTCGATGGCTTTTCTTTTTTGAAAAAAACGTTGAACTCTGATAAACAGAAATGTTAGGTATTTTGTTACTTCTTCGTAAAAACCTTCATAAAAAGATTCTATCCACCCGCACCACCACCAATGATGTACTTTACTTGCATATTACAGTTTTAGTAATACGGAAATACAAAGTACTAATCTTTTACCACAAATTCTTGTAAACATTTAAAAAGAACCCGTGTAAGTTCGAAGATAACAACAAATAACAAGTATAACGTGTCACTAATTCATATCGAGTACACGTCTAGCTCGTGAACAGCTCACGTCGCAAGGATTATGAAGTTTAGCTTGAGCAGAGCTGCTGCGTCGCGGCCGATACACGAGGTGCAGACTTAGCTCCCGGCACTCAGCTTATAGCGCCTCTTAGTTTGAACCGCTTGTTCCTTGTAGGTACTGCACGTGATTTGGATCATGTTTGTAGTTTTCGACGTATGTTTTGTGCTGAATAATTTTAAAGGGGTGTTTATCGGTGAAACAAAACTTCTACCACTCGAAAAAGCATAGGTGAACATTGAAGAATCGTATTTAAAATTCGTTAATCATTCGCTCATTTTTGAATGTTATTGTGTAAAACGGGATTTCCACGAGGTATTTAATGAATAGCTTTGAAATATTTGCAACTCATACTCATTTGTCAAATTGTTTAAAATAATATTTTATTAATATGATTCTATTACAGTATTTACTTCGATATCATGTTTTATTCCGGCTTCCAAAATGTGAAGGGGATTTGTAACAGTGTTATCGCCTCAAAGCGGAACCGGGTAAAGAGTAGAAGCGATCGTAAGCGCTGGAGCGCTGACCGCCGCTAATGCACGTCTTTGAGATGCAAATATGTGGCGCTGCAGCCGCTGTATCGAGAGGTGTTACTTACCAGCTGAGCTATGAACATCTATCATACTTATGCTAAATTTATTGCGCGTTAAATTGTTTTGCTTCGTTTTTAAATAAATTTATTCTATTGAATATTGATTTATCTCCAATAAGTTTTATGAACCCGTTGTTTAATGTTTGCTTGTGCCATAAACTCATATAGAATCTCATTAGATAAATAGACGAGCTAGTTGAAAAAATGTACGAGGTTTTAAAAATAATATCAAATAGCTTGATAGATTTTATTGATAACTTGCGTAATGGTACATAGCCTATAGCCTTCCTCGATTACACCTTGGGCTAACACCGATAGAATTTTTAAATCGGACCAGTAGTTCCTGAGCTTACCGCGTTCAAACAAACAAACTCTCCTGCAGCTAATATTAAGTATAGATTTAATTATAACTAAAGTAAAGTATAGTAACGAGATACCTACTTACCTAAATAACCATTTTGGCCGTCAGCTAACTGAAACGTATTATAGGTACAATAATTTGAGTGCGTGAGTGTTGATATTTTTTGCGAAGTTACCGGCTGTCGTCGCGAATCAGGATAACGTATTTTATTTTGACACCGTTTTTGAAACAAATTTATCGATTATCCTAAGTTTCGTACCACTTAGTAGAGATAGGCTGATATTTTAGATGTGTGATAATATCGTTTTGTATTCAACGGCGAAATATTTGGTAATATAATATATTACCAAATATTTGTATACGATTTAATATCGTATTTATACGTACAATAGAATAATATAATTCCATGATTGTTGATGATGATGTAATCCACATAGTATTGCTTTATTAAATCTCTTTTCATCCATGTATCAGACAAGTATTTTAACGAGGTTACGATAAGTTAACGTCAAGCATGCCATGACAAAGTATATATCCTCAAACGATGTTCTATTTTTATAAGATTTGATAATATTTTCCTACTAGTTCAGGATACATCGCCCATTTTTGCAAGTGACTACTATCAAGCTGATTTTCCGTTTGTAGCTTTATTTTGATGAGACACCGAATAATTTCGTGTACGAAACTCTCGATTGTGGTAGCTAACAGAGATAACAAGGATAAAATTTTTTTGATTTGATGGTTTTCAAATATTTATTACGCAATTTGTAGGACAATATTATGTCTGTTGAATTATACAAACATTAACTAAGTGAAAACAAAAAAATCAGCTTGTTAGTAATCATTTATGATGACCTCGTTATCGATACACTTTGGAAAGGGGGACTCTTTGAACAAACCATAGATTTTGTAGGACAAATATTTTTTCGAATAATTTAGGTAATTATCTTGAGATTGAACATAAAAAAATTCAGTTAGTAATAAATATGGTTCTCAACCATCAAATCAAAATTTTTTGTCCTTGTTATCTCTGTTAGCTACCACAATCGAGACTTTCGTACACGAAATTATTGGGCGTCTCATCAAAATAAAGCTACAAACGGAAAATTAGCTTGATAGTAGTCACTTGCAAAAATGGGCGATGTATCCTGAACTATACATTTTTTGAAGGAGAACTTTCTTTTTATTATACCATATTACTGTTATGATTTAATTGATCATAATATGTTCCGCACTGGCACAATCAATTTTGTTTTGTTAGTATTAACACAAAAATCTGCTGGCTTTATTTAAGGGCGTCATCCTCAAATAGAAACAAAAAGCTTTTGTTTTCAGACAAATATAGGAATGTGCAAATTGGATCTCTCGTGTTATGCCATTGTATTTTGTGGTTTCAAATTAAATATTCTATTTGTGGGATACGAACCACACATTGTTATATATTTTTATATATAACAATGTGTGTCATTACATAATATTAACAAGTCGACTTAATAAAAGTTTCATACAATGTAATGAAATTGTACAAAACGGAAAAATTACTTTGTACACAATCAACTATAGTGAATATTGTACTATCACCTTTAATAAAACAATAATAATATTTCTCACATTCTGATCAAATAGAAATACATCGTAAAACTAATTTATATAAATCCTACTTTTAAAACTTATTTAAGCGTTTGGAAACCTAAAAATATATCACGTTATAACTTATAATTAATACGAAAAATACGCTCTGAATTCCCTTTTTATCAATCCATTAAAAACATGTAAAAATATTCGAATTAAATCAAAACACAGGAAATTCATCATGACATCAGCGCAAGATAACGCAATATCGAATAAATATGTAAAGGGTCGTCTCCATTAGGCAGGCAAGGGTTAAATATTCTGCCGCACCGCCCGCGCCGCCCGCGCCGCCGCAGCCGGCCTCCTCCGCCGGACCCACGCCGGACCAGACCCACGCCGGACCATAATTAGATAGTTGCTCTCGTATGCAAACCCTTCCGTCATTACTTTCTGTTTTCATTAATCATGCCTATTTATTATTTCGCAAGCTCTGTGAGCAGCTTAAAGGAAATTGACGCTGTTCTGTTGTAGTTTTCTAAAGAATAGACAAAAAGAAGAATGCTACAAAAAGATAGATTCTGGGGAAGTTCACATAATATCATATAATATTATTTATACGGCTAAAATAGTAACAAATTCATATTGATAAACAATATCTTGTCAAATATTTATGATAAACCCACATCCATTCCTGAAACAATATTTATCTTTACCCATTTCTCCAGAAACCAGCAAATAATAGCCTATTACTGCATTTATTGTGTAACTCGACCAACAGTACCTACCATTCCATAAGTTTTTACGGTTCTTCGAATGTGTTTTTAACACCTTAACAACTAATAACTTGTAACGACTGTCATGTCGCCTGAATGCAATGCAGATTTAACTGCATAATATTATAGTTTGAAGTTGGTATTTATTTTGAGTTTGAATAATAAAGATTGGATTCATTTGATTGGTAAAATTTCATTACTTTTATTCTCTCCATGGGATTCCTCAAAGATGAGATTCAGTTGATTTTAATTGGTGCGAGTTCTTTGCCAACGGTTGATTTCGACTGTACAGTAACAAGGCTAAAAGCTTTGATTTCCTGAAAAATAAGGAGCTAATAATTAATGGACGATTTCATGGAAAAGGATTGAAATTAAAGATAATATTTCGGGTGGGGTATATGGGGTGATAATGTAAATATGTATGGTAAACAATATCAATGGCTGATATATTATTGTAATAAACATGACATAATATAATAAATACTAATAATATAGGTATTTACTCCTAGGTGTAATCGAATAACAGTGAGAGGACAATAATTGCTGAAGAATAAAACATTGTTAAAAAAGACGTGTGGCACACGGGGACTGCCACGGTAAAGCTATTGCATAGCATGCGTTCAAGCCAAACCTCCGTGCCCGTCGGAGTGGGGAGCGTGAGGTTTTTTCGTTACGGAATTTCTGGATTCGGTCCCCGCGCTCAAGGCCCGCAATAGAAGCTATGCAATAGCTTAAAAAACACTCACAAAATATATCCTGCCTAAATTTCACGGAATCAAAGAGCAACACTTTTGCAGATGGGAAAAATAAGCGGTGACTTTAATTCTACAAAAAATGAATTGCTGGAATCGGCCTTTTAGCGATAAGGAAAATTAAATTAAACCCTATTCTAATGCAAAAGTAATTACTTTATTTATATAAATCCATTAATTCCCCACATTACGGTATTACAAAAAGGGTAAAAACCCTGTAAAGGGTAGTTCAAAATGTAACGGGCATATATCCAAAAGCAAAACAACCGAAATTCCCCTTTAATCCTTAGACCCTAGAATTCACAAGGAAGAACATTTGACACCGGTAAGATGCGTCGCGATAAGAGGTAGTTTGCAAATAGAAGGGAATTAGTTGAAGTCTTATTTGCGATTCGACAGATATCGTGAATCGTGATGTACACAATTATGGAATCACGAGTCCCGGTGACGAGGGCTGCGGGATGCGGGTCGCCGAATATTTTAACTTGTACCTGAGCTGCTCAGGTATCCTTAGAGATCTTTAGGTACTCGTAATTTAAATAGACAAAGTATTAAGAGTGGCTTAAGATGTGCGTAAATCATCAACATCTATTTTTTCGGCCAAACATTCTAATATTCGTGCAAAATGAACGTGAATTCTTGTCCTACATTTCTCAAGCTCACCAACGAACAACACTTTGCAATTAATAACAAATTAACAAATCCTTCCTCATTTTCCGTTTCCCGATTCAATTGTCTCGCGATTAAACGGTTTAAAAATAACAAGAAGCTCTGTTCGCGAGTGACGGACGGGGATGCGGCGGGAATCAATTAATTCTTAGATTACTGCCCCCCCCCCCCACCCGCCGGCCCCACAAGTCGATCGACTCAATAATGAGTCGCTTTAATGACTCCGCGTGACTAATTACACGCTCGCGCTGCAATCCTTTTAACCTTTTCTGTTGTACCGGTTATGTTATCGTTATGTTTGACACGGGTCGGGTCGGCCTCGGCCGGGCCCCGGGCGGCCCAGCTCTGCGGTTCATTGCAAGGCACTGTGATGAGCTTCTCCTACTATACGTTGTTTATTTTGATTGTAATTTAACTATCTTAGGGAGACTCGTTCCAGAAAAGTTTGATGAGATGTTTTCAATAATTATTGTTTATATAAATGTATTATTTCAAACAAAAATAAAGTTTTAAGGCCAAAGTAAATAAAAAGAGCTGTCCTATCAAATCTTATCTTATCTTAATCTTATCTTAATCTTATATATTATATATAAATCTCGTATCACAATGTTTGTCCTCAATGGACTCCTAAGCCACTTAACCGATTATAATAAAATTCGCACACCATATGCAGTTCGATCCAAATTGAGAGATAGGATAGTTTTTATGAAAAAAAAAGTAAACATGTAGGTACCACGGGCGAAGCCCTAGTTGCTTGTGCGTATCTGCTAGTAGCGGTGGGGCGAACCGCTAGTTGCTTTATAAAGATTTTGTATTTGGTAAAAACGTATCTGATTTCAGGGAATGGTTCACAAGCGTTAGTGGTGTAAATATGGTCAGCATAGTTGCCTTCCAAGCAGTTGATCCGGGTTTGATTCCCGGCCTACGCATACTTTTTATTATTCGTAACTTTAAATTAATCATAAATCATTCCTCTTACGAAATTTCGTCTGACGAATCTATTTCATTTATAAACATTTTTAATATGCAAGCTCGTACATAAATAATGTTTTGGAAGACGTTCCCTTTACGTTAGGGCATCAGATGTGTCGCATGAAATATGAAGGAATTCGCGGAATTTCATAACATTTACGAGTAAGGCGGTCCCGGGCTCCCGGCTCCCGCGCGGGCCGCACATTCGTTATACGTTCCTTAAATAATTCTTAATACTTTTAACACATTTTTACCTATAACAATATCTTAATTGGCGTAGGAAAATACAAAACACACGAGTGTTCTTAGCGGAGAAAAAATGAGCAGGCAATTTTTTTTTCATATTCATATTCTGATCATTAAAATTATTTACATGTTACATTTATGATTGATTAAGTAATTAATTGAACATATTAAAATATGCAACATTCTGCTATCGTTTATAGTTTAAACAAACTTTAATAATGTATACGAAATTAAATTATTAATTTAACACTAGAGCGCTCGCGCCTAAAATTTTCCTTGAGTGCACGCGTGGGTTACATATGTCACCCATTACGACGCACGTTTTTTTCATAAAAATCGTAGTTTAAAAGTAAACGAAGTATTTATTTACGAATCAACTTTATTTTTTAGTGATGATACAAAAAATATATCAACATTTTCTCATTTCACTTAAATTATGAGCTAAACATAGACCTCTATGAAAAGTAACCAATTTTTGACTTATTGTGATCAATCAGTTGTTTTTACATTGGAAACTACAAATTTGGTAAAAATAATTATCTAATTATAAAGTTTAAGAATAAGTTGTTCTTATCCAATAAAATTTTCTTCACACATATGACATAATAAAAATTGGTGATCTGGACAAATACGCCTATTTTACTTGCTACACTGTTTGCGAGTGCTGCGATCTCTCGCTCTGCTGCAAAAGTCACACCGCCTTTTTCCACCGCGTATAGGCAAATTTTGTACTGGAGTATATTCAGACATGCACTAGAAGTCTGGCTTTTAATTTTATAGCTCTGGGTATGTTTGCTTTGGAAATTCGTCGCGTTATAAGGGCTTTCACAAGTTCAAACCCAGCCTCTTGCAAATATTTTCGGCGGATTGTCTTGATTTGGAGATTATTCAACTGGTAAATTACTAGACTACTAGATTCATAACCGGCTAACTGTGACAATGGCATTTTATCTTTGTCTTCATCAGACACACCGTCACTTTCCAGTTCCGTGCCAGATGCATGAGGTGAATTGATTGGAGTAGGTAGAGGGTTCTTGTGGGCTATTATCTTCTTCTTCATCCTCTGATGACGCACTGCTTTCCGTCAATGCCTCTTCCAGTCAAATCTTTCGATGCAGATTCCATATCAACCTAAAAAAATAAGTGTGTCCTAGCACTCTTATAAATTTGAGCATAAAAGAATATGAGTATTTTATTTCGATTTTAGTTACCTATTTATTAATAAATTCTTAAAATTATAAATTTATCACAAAAGCAGTAAAAAATAAAAGTAATAATTAACTTAATTGAGGGTATACTTGATTTTCACTCGCAATTGTATGATTTCAAAAACTTCCTAGAACGCTCGCGCGGGAGACATGCGTCACCCATATACTTTAAAACATTCACAGAGTACACTTTGTTAAACCAAGGAAGCTGGCGCGCTGCTAAAATGTCCGGTGATTTGTAGTCGAGGAATACCTGAGACAGCAACACTCAAGCACGATTCTTTAAAAAATTATTTAGAAATATAATACACTGGGTGACCTATGTCCCCCGCGCGTGCGCTCTAGTGTTAACAGAAAGCTTTCCTTACCGAGGTAAGTTAATTTTATAAGGAAAGACTAATTACGTAGAGCCTGTGAACGTCTCACAGGCACCAACAGGCACTTAACCAGTTATTACATATTTATATTAGCAAGTCAAGGGCCGCGGCGCGGGCGGCTCGCACGTATCCGCGCGATCACGTGCGAACAATATTTCTCCATTCTCGAGACGGATTTACTCTTCGAGCCTCACTGAGGCGCGTAAAATATTGAAGATGACCTTAACACTCTTAACTTTGTATTGGCCTACTTTTTATATCTATAGATATTTTACCAGTATAAAGCACAGAATACTTGATAGTATCAGTATAAGCAGGATATTCAATCACAAACGCTTTATAATTTTTATGAATACTTCAAATGTTTAATTAGTTAAAAAAACAAGTAGCTGTAGTACTTCCTCAAAAACTTTTGAATTTAAGACCGAGTATAGTTATTTAATTAATTAATTAGATAAAACATAATAAAATTAATATTCTCTCAGTATACTACTAATACATATTGCGTACATTTAGTTTACATTTGAGAAATTATTAAATTTTCCTACGTTTTATCCAACTTAAATTATATTACCTAAATGATAAAATTTTCACGTAGCACGAATAACTCGATGTTTTACTGGATACCGATAATTTTATAACTCACGATAAATTATCATTCAACTATAGAGCACAGCGAAACGAATAGTAACCAATATGTGGCGTCGTGAACTATAATTCGTATGTCCGTCAATGAGTATCCCTTCGCCGCAGCGTCCCGTCAGATTTTACGACGATATTAACCGTTTTATACGACACGCATCCGACCGATATACGATAGCTTTATTTCAGCCGCACGTGACGGCTCCGACTCGACCGAATTCCTTATTTATCACCGATCATAAACGGATTTATTAAAGATTTCCTGTTTTCCCCGCTATACTTCTTCCGTATTATAAAATTATATGAAAAATCAATGTTAAAGCTATGGATGTAATTTTGTATGCTATCAATAAAACTTATGCTTTTATTAGTTTTCTATTTTCCGGTTCTATCAGAAAAATCTTACCCCCATTTTCTAACATTTCTTCATTAACGAACTTAACGAACTCTTAGGTAGTCCATTAACGAACTTTTAATCCGGTTTTCAATTTGATTTATATTCATAAAAATGTCAGATAGATAAATATATTATTAAATCTCTATCAGCTGTGTAATATGTTGACCAGCGAAGCTCTCGAGCTCCTCAAAGTTAATTTAATTTCACGTTATTGTTACTACCTGACAAAGTTTTTTCATAGTCAACGGCATAAAACTATGACATCTTTATGAAAATCCAAAGACTTCATTAGTGCATAAATCTGGTATAAGTATACAACATTTACACTGGTATTTTTATATTGTCTTATATTTTACTGGCATTCCGCCCGCGGCTTCGCCCGCGCAGTCAAAGAAAGACCCGCATAGTTCCCGTTCCCGTGGGATTTCCGGGATAAAACCTATAATAAAAAATAAATAATAATAATACCTATATAAACCTATAACCTATCTCGGGTGTCAAAATATCTCTATACCAAAATTCATGCAAATTGGTTCAGTAGTTAAGGCGTGATTGAGTATGTTGAAAATATATCTCAATAATCTAAATTTTGATACTGGTAGCACCGTCTGTTGGCATTAATACTTACTAGAGTTCATTGATATGTTTAGTCTGTAGTTATTAGTCTGTGGTCTATAGTTATCTGTGCAATAAATTCAGTTCCTTGTTGAAGCTAAAAACGTTGTTTCATTATAGGTTATGTGCCCCAGACGCTTCAGTGTAAAAAATTAAAAATGAGTTCGAACTATCTTATTAGTGTGCCTAAGTTAAAAGGGCGTGAGAACTATAGTGAGTGGGCTTTCGCGGCGGAGAATTTTCTGGTTTTAGAAGGCATGTCGAAGTGTATCAAGTCGGAGACAGAGGCAGAAACCGTTGAAGCCGCAGATGACGCGAAGACCCGTGCGAAGCTGATTTTATCAATAGATTCGTCGTTGTATGTTCATATAAAAAACATACAGTCTACTCGCGAGCTATGGGAGAAGTTGAAGAACATGTTCGATGACTCTGGATTTACAAGGAGAATCAGTTTGCTACGAAATTTGATTTCCATTCGTCTAGAAAATTGTGATTCTATGACTGCTTATGTGACGCAAATCATAGAAACGAGTCAAAAATTATGTGGAACGGGTTTTAACATCAATGACGAATGGATAGCATCGCTTTTGTTAGCTGGACTAACTGAAAAATATTCGCCCATGATAATGGCCATTGAGCATTGTGGAATTCCATTGACGGCGGACGCCATTAAAACAAAATTGTTGGACATGGAAGAGAGTAGTGGCGACCCTATCGCCACCAGTGGTGCGTTTGCGAGTTTTAATAAGAAAAAACGGAACAGTAACAACACTACCAGAGACAATGGACAAACGTCAAAGTCGAAAGTGATACGATGCTATCGATGCAAACAAATAGGACATTACCGCAATCAATGCACATTATCGGATAAAAATTCGTCGGATTCACAGAATAAAACATCAAAACAAAGTAATGCTTTTAGTGCTGTGTTCCTGAATGGCGATTTTTGCAAGAGTGATTGGTATATTGACTCTGGGGCAAGTGTTCATCTTACTGCCAACAAAGATTGGATGAAGAACGTATCTTATGGACACGATATCAAGGAGATTGTTGTTGCAAATAAAGAAAAAGTATCTGTGGTATGTACCGGTGACGTGCAGATTTCGACACAGACTGCTGATTGCCAATATGATATAAATGTTGAAGGCGTGTTGTTTGTGCCGAGTTTGACTACAAATCTGTTATCTGTAAGTCAATTGATCGCTAAAGGCAACAAAGTCTCGTTCACAAATGACTGTTGCAACATCTTCAATCGAGCTGGTGAATTGGTGGGTACAGCTTTATTGATCAATGGTGTATACAAATTGAAAATGCCTGAAAATTGGTCTAGAGCTGCAGCGATGGTGTCAGGTGAAGTGTGGCACCGCCGACTTGGTCATGTCAACAGTAACTACTTGAATAAAATGCAGAACGCAGTGGAAGGATTTACACTTGACAGTAAGACAGACATATCAAAGTTGTCCTGTGTAGTCTGTTGCGAGGGTAAACAAAGCCGTTTACCGTTTCCACAGAATGGTCACAGAAGCTCAGAGCTGTTGCATGTAGTGCATACCGATCTGTGTGGCCCGATGGAGAATAAATCTTTAGGAGGTTCTAAATATTTTATGATATTTGTCGATGATTTCAGTCGAATGACTTACATTTATTTTTTGAAAACTAAGTGTGAAGCTCTTAAGTATTTTCAAGAGTATAAAATGGAAGTTGAAAATCAGTTAAACTGCAAAATCAAAATTTTACGCAGCGATAATGGGAAGGAGTTCTGTAATAAAGAATTTGATGAATTTTTAAGTAAAAATGGAATAATTCATCAGAAAAGTAATCCATACACACCTGAACAGAATGGGTTAGCAGAGCGGTTCAACAGATCCATCATAGAGAAAGCAAAGTGTCTCTTATTTGATGCAGGATTGGACAAGAAGTTTTGGGCGGAGGCGACCCATACGGCTGTATATTTACAGAATAGAATTGCAGCGTCTGCTCTGAATGGAAAAACTCCGTTTGAGTTGTGGATGGGTGAAAGACCAGATATCAGTAACCTGCGTGTTTTTGGGAGTACAGTTATGGTACATATACCAAAGGGGAAGCGACTTAAATGGGACAAAAAGTCTGAAAAATGTATAATGATTGGTTATCCTAGAGACGTAAAAGGATACAGGATTTATAATCCAATAACTAAAGTTATCACCACCAGTCGAGATGTGATTGTAATAGAAAATACTGTACCTGCACAAAGTGAAGAAATGACGCAGTGTGCTAGCTCTGTAGAGAAGGCAGAAGAGGAGGTGAGCATAGTTCCAGTAGGGGACGTAGGAAGTGTCATGGCAGATTCACTTGAAGTAACGGACAGTTCTAACAGCTATAACAGTGATGAATCTTACTTACCTTGCGAAGAAGAAGAAACTAGATCTACTCTGGAGAATACTACTTATACTTCAGACAGTGACAGTACTGATACGTTGGTTGATGATAATGTCAGCTACGTGAATATGGAACGTGGCACAAGGCCTAGGAAGCAGCCAGATAGATATGGATACGCTAGTATTTATGCAGGAAATGATAAAATGGACACAGATGAACTTACCTTAGAAGAAGCATTAAGTGGACCTGAAAGAGAAATGTGGTTAGATGCTGTGAAGGAAGAGTTACAGTGTTTCAGTGATAATAGTGCGTGGGAGGCTGTCGAAGCTCCTAAAAATGGTACTATTGTAGAGTGTAAGTGGGTGTTACGCAAGAAGTATGACAGTGAAAACAATGTACGCTATCGTGCTCGTTTAGTGGCTAAAGGTTTCACGCAGAAACATGGTGTGGACTATACAGAGACATTTTCACCAGTCGTGAGACATACTACTTTAAGGTTATTGTTTGCATTGTCTGTTCAGTTAGATCTTGATGTAACTCACCTAGATGTTAAGACTGCTTTTTTGAATGGCGACTTGGAAGAAACTATTTTTATGAGAAAACCAGAATGTTATGATTTTATGTATAGTGATAATAAAGTTTTGAAGCTTAAAAAGGCTATATACGGATTAAAACAGGCTTCGAGAGCCTGGAATAAAAAGGTGGATTCTTGTTTGGTCAGTAATGGTTATAAACGATCAAAAATTGAGCCATGTATGTATATAAAAAACGTAAACAAGCTAAAAACTATTGTAACGGTTTATGTAGATGATTTTTTAATTTTTTCAAATGATAAAAAGGAAACTGAGAATTTAAAACAAGTATTATCAAATCAGTTTAGTATTAAAGACTTAGGTCAGGTCAAGCAATGTCTAGGAGTTGACATTAAATTTGATAAGAAAGAGGGTTCTGTAACTTTATGTCAAAAAACTTACATTGAGCAGCTTTTGAACAAGTTTCAATTATCTGACTGTAAACCTGTCAGTACTCCAATGGAGACAAAATTATATTTGAATAAAAATGAGGATGTTAATAAACAAGTGCCATATCAACAGCTAATAGGTAGCCTGATGTATCTCTCAGTGTTAACTAGACCAGATATAACTTATGCTGTTAATTACTTGAGCCAATTTAATAACTGTCATTCCACTGAACATTGGCATTATGCAAAAAGGGTTTTAAAATATCTAAAAAGGACTAAATATTATGGTATAAAATATTGTAAACAGGGTAACAATGAAATTACAGGGTATGTGGATGCTGATTGGGCCAGCAATTCAATAGATAGACGTTCATATACAGGGTTTTGTTTTTTATTATCTAATGGTATAATTTCTTGGGAATGTAAAAAACAAACAACAGTGGCTCTGTCAAGCACAGAAGCTGAATATATGGGGATGGCAGAAGCATGCAAGGAGGCACTGTATTTGAGAAGTTTACAGTTTGAAATAACAAATACTATGTATAGTTTCAAAGTATATAATGACAATCAAAGTGCTCTGAAACTATCTACAAATCCAGTGTTTCATAAAAAAACCAAGCACATAGATGTAAAATATCATTTTTGTAGAGAATGTGTATCCAATAAGATTATCAAATTATTGTATTTGTCTACATCAGAAATGCCTGCCGATTTACTAACGAAGAGTCTGTGTGCGGACAAACATTATAAGTTTATGCGTTTGTTGGGTATATTGAATGTTTAAGTTTTCTTTGGTCTCATTAAATTTTTGTGTGATTATTGCGATAAGTAGGGGTGTTGAAAATATATCTCAATAATCTAAATTTTGATACTGGTAGCACCGTCTGTTGGCATTAATACTTACTAGAGTTCATTGATATGTTTAGTCTGTAGTTATTAGTCTGTGGTCTATAGTTATCTGTGCAATAAATTCAGTTCCTTGTTGAAGCTAAAAACGTTGTTTCATTATAGAGTAACAGACAAACAGACAGAGTTACTTTCGCATTTATTATAGAATGGATTATTCCCAGAAAATAACTTTGTTACAGTATTTCTGTGAAATACCTCAAATATCTCAATTGGAAGTCAACTGAATATTCCCTTAACCTTATTTAACTCCGAACATCAAATGAATATTATATAGTCTGATGCTTTATCACACAATAAAGTACAACATGAATATATTATAATATGACAACAATTATAATTTCTCAGAATATGTAATAACAATTTTTCTATATTTCAGACAGGGATAGTAGTAACAGCTGGACTTACTTCAATAGTTATATTTACCTTTGTTCTTGTAAACTATTTATGTTTTCTAAGTCTAAATAATTATAATAAACAGCACACCGAGGTATCTGCGGTCAATGTTCCAACACACACACACACACTACCTGCTTTACTCCTAAACCATGAATTACACGTTATCTACAATAAAGCATACATAATTTTCTATTGTAATGAGCGACCTTATCGCGGCTCTGCTTGGTATGTGTTAATTTAGTTTACAGCCTACAGAACACCATTATTACAACGTGGATAATATGATATTTTATTTATTTTATTTAACTTGTTCATGAAAGCTGTTGATAAAGATCAAACATTTGAATTCAAATTCTAGACAAAACTCTACATAATCGTACTATGAAAATAATATGCAGGCGAGATTTTCTTAACGTAGTCAGTATTTCTTTAATTCAATTATCAATTTTGTCTCTGGATTGGAAAATTAACCTTAAAATGTGTTTGCTCAGAACTACTACTTCAAATACAATTATTAATGTAGCCGAAACTATAAATCCAAGAAAAATGACAAAGTCTCTGTTGTCGCCGATAAGTTTAATACAAGTTGATTGTTGAAAGAACACATGAATATGTTTCGTACATCATGAGCGCGTGTTGTGAATATTAAATGACGAATTTCGTTGAAATGGGGCAATTATACGTTCTTTTATACCTTTTATGTACTATTACACATACACTGACATTATATTATATTGGATAATATAACTAAACTATTTGTAAACAAGTTGAGGAAACAAAACATTCTGACGGTGTTTAAATTTAAACCTACCTGACTCTACACTTAGTGGCGGATGTTTGTGTGTAGATAAGTTATCTAAATCCACATAATATATCTGCAGGCAATTTAGATATATACAATATATATTTATTGTAATTCCACAATGAGTTACCTAATTTGATGCCTTTTGTGATTACCGGCCTGACGGTGTACCACCCTTGTTTATAACTAGAACATACACAAATCTGTCACTTCCTCTGAAAATTATATTTCAAAAATCTCTTGATTCTTCTCTCTTTCCTAAACAATGGAAACTTGCTAATGTTATACCTATTCACAAAAAAGGAGATAAGAGTGACACCAAAAATTACCGTCCTATTTCTATATTGAACACGTTTTCTAAAGTATTTGAACGCTTGGTGCTTTCCACTATTATGCCATACTTCTATATTCTAATTAACGATTTTCAACACGGTTTTTGTAAAAACCGCTCAACGGTCTCAAACTTGCTGCATTTTACTTTTTACATCTGCAATAATCTCGACAGTGGTAGTGAAGTAGATGCTGTATACACTGACTTTAGTAGTGCTTTCGATAGGGTGGATCATTTCACTCTCTTACATAAATTAAAAAATTATGGATTCCACGGGCGTCTTTTGGATTGGTTTCATTCTTATCTTCACAATAGAATACAAAGAGTTACCGTGGGGGGTTATACGTCCCATGAATTTGTAGCAACTTCTGGTGTCCCTCAGGGCTCGCATCTAGGCCCGGCCCTTTTCTTGATTTTTATTAACGATATTTCAGACTGTGTAAAATATAGTCAATGTGCAATCTTTGCAGATGATTTAAAATTGTATAGGACAGTAAATACTTTGGCAGATGCATTTTTACTTCAACAAGATATAAATGCTGTTCATAAATGGTGTATTGATAATAGGATGGAAATTAATGTTGTCAAGTGTTTACATATTAAATTCTCTAGAAAAATTAATAAATTAAATTCAGTCTATAACATTAACATGGAGCCTATAAAGGAAGTATCTGTTGCTCGCGATTTGGGTGTATACTTTGACTCTAAACTTACTTTTTCGCATCACTTTGAGGATATTATTTCAAAAGCATGGCGTATGTTAGGTTTTATCAAAAGAAATACTAAGGATTTTCACACAACTGCGCCTTTGGTAATTTTATTCAATTCTCTCGTCCGCAGTGTGCTAGAATATGCTAGTGCAATATGGAACCCTCACTATCAACGACACATTGCACGAATAGAAAAAGTACAAAAGGCATTCACAAAATTTTTAGCTTTTAAGGATGCTCACATCAACTATAGGGCCCCATATAATGATAGGTTAGAGCATTTCAAACTTGTTTCTTTGGAAAATCGTCGCCACCTTTTGGATCTTTATACTTTGCATAAAATCGTAAATGGCAATCTAAACACCAATCTTCTAACTTATATTAATTTAACTGTTCCCCGTTCAATCCCACGTTATGCGATAGTCAATACTTTTTCTGCCTCTTCGTCTCGTACAAACTTAAAGAAGTATAGCCCCATGAACAGACTAATGCGTGCTTTCAATAAGATTAATACAAATAATGATGTTGACATTTTTCACGACTCGTTTTGGTCTTTTAAGAATAAAATTATTGGAATTATCTGTAAGTGACACTGTTATTGAATTCCTCTAAGTTTTTTTTTTTTTTTTCTTGACAATATTGTTTTTATTACTCTATTTAATTCTGACATTTTTTTTCTGTGTATAATTTAGATTAATACTAAATTCAATCCAATGTTTATGTAATGCTGTATGTACCTATAATTAGTAGCCAATTTAGAATAGGATTTTATGTACGAATACTTATTTATTGTTACAAATTGAGCTATTGTTGGTGCATCTATGATAAATAAATAAATAAATAAATAAATAAATAAATTACCAATTAAAATTTGCGAATTCTTCTGGGAAGCGTGTGTCGCGTACGCGTAAGCGAGTAATACGTCCTCTGTTCCTCATAAAACTCCGCGCCGGCAACACGTAATTAATTTGAACCGTATTTGATGCGTTATTACCGCTCACGAACAGGCCCTAACAATAATCAACAACAATTAATTAAGCAGAACATTAACCTAAAGCCGGCTAACCCGCTCGCTAAACTCACTTATATGTATACAATACCAACAATAATTCCTATGCCAATTATTCGTTCATTCAATCATGACGTTTACTTTTAAATTTTAATCACAAATATTCACTTATAAGTTATAACTCATACACTTTTAAGTAAATACATTAAAATTCTATAAATTAAATAATTAATATTGTTTACCTCACATTTGTTTTTTCTGTCATACTTTTATCAATCGGTACGATATCACATTAAGATCGAGGCAAAACGAGAACAGGCACTTCTATGTTTTCAAAATAAATTACTGTTCTACTATGTATAATCAAATATTTTAATATATTATGTAATAGGGATATACGGGCAATGAAATTCAGAAATTAAATAGTTAAAGCTGACATAACTTCAGTGTGAACAGAAATAGTCCCGAGGTTACACAGATAGTGACTTTGAGTTACCACTGACAAGTAAAGTTACTAAGCATAGTTGAATTGAAATCAAAAATCCTTAAGCCTTAAGTTTTACTCTATTTCGATTTTCAGTTACAATATTGGTGATGGATTTATTCATGTCAAAGTTAAAGAACAATAGTAATTGTCTGAAGTATCTACGGATAAGAAATTTTCATAGCCATTTCCTCAAAATTCACGATATCTAGTAACACCTATGATGGTAATTTGTTCCGAACTTTTGCGTTTATGGCTCAAGTAACGATACTTTTTATGCGTTCGGTGTGATAATGAAACTGCGGCTAACAAATCGATACCGCCGGAACAATTACGGTTACTACGGTATTAACAGCGAAATAGAGGAAAATGTCGTGAAAAATATAATATATTTTGCGGCGCTTAACCTTAAGTAGGTACATGTAATTTTAATACAAATGGAAGCAAAAATCCGCGATGCGTTGGCAGATCTTGAGCGGTGGAGCACGGTGCAGGCTGCGCCGAGGCGGGAATTATTCAGAACCTCGCCGGCTCTAAGTGCCTTACGCTCTTTATTTTAACGATTGTTTTAAAATACGAACAACTCTGTACCGTATAAGCACACGATAGATCTGTATATTCAATGCAGGCTATAATTCTTAAGCCTCTTTCGAGATGAGCGCTGCCATCGACTACTTCTATTAAACTAATTTTCTTTTACTCATGAAATATAGTTTTAGTAAGCCTGCCTCAATTGCATATTCATTGAAAGTCTAATAATAAAAGGAATTCTAGGTACTTACGACACTTAGTTATTAGTCGATTGAAGTATACCAAATAATATTGCTAACGTTTTTGTAGAGACTTACCTAGCACGTTTGAAAATGAATTTTAATTTATAAAATACTTAAGTTGTTAAGTTGTACTTTTAGATCCTAATCAGATTTTTAGTTACGGATTTTTAGCACTCTTACATGAGACAAAACGTTTAGTTGTACTTTGTAAGAAATTCACGACATAATACAGCACTAAATAGGATAGAGGAAATCGCTGCCGAGACGCACGTAGGAAACGAATGGACTCATTGAGGTACATAAATAAGGCACATTAACTTGTTTGTCGGTAATGTGAGAGGTCTTTTACTCCGCCCGCCCGAGCCGCTCGCCGCACGCGACCGCCGGCACGCGAGACCGAGATTACAGCGGAAAGCTGTGCCCAAATATAATAAGCCGCTTGGGACAGGGGATACATGATTCAGATTCTTTATAAAAATATACTATCTTAACAAAGATACACGTGATTCTGTTTCTGATAGAAACACAGGTACGTCGTCTCGTCTGAACATACGTGGAAGAAAGAATGTCAACCGGTGAACTATTGAAAATTCTGAATTACACATAGGAAAGACTGAGTTATCCGCAGCAATAATTAAAAAACAATTCCATAAAGTTGTCTACACCAGAAACATTTATTTTGAAATGTATATTGTTTCAAACGAAGTCGGTCGGGAAAGTTGCGCCGCGGCAGTTGATTCAATAAGAAAGTGCTATAATATCGCAGGATCAGAACAATAAGAATTAAAACAGCAGCTGTTCCCTTGCTTGCGACGATGTTAATTGTTTATTTAAGTCTTTATTGTCTCGGTTAATCATAGTTTCAATGCAGATCTTTTTAGTTCAGCAAACAATATGCATTTTTAACAATCACTCATTAAGAAAATAACAAGACCCGACTTAAAGACAATAGCTACTTTCTCCTTGGCTTTGAGTTTGTACACGTATTTTGAATAATATGCAACAAGGTACTAATTGATATTACGTATATAGTTGGCAATGAGAGCGATAATACGGACGATTGTGACTGAGAGTGTCCGATAACGATATCGTTTAATTAAATCGTAAACAAGCCCGCGGCGGCCAGTGACCAGCGATCAGCTCCCGAGCCTCTTCGGCTGGCTGTGTGCTGTGTGCAGTACTATAGTATCTACTTATTCCAAAATCATATTATAACACCTGCTCATTATTTATTCATGTATTCAATAATCGAAGTTTTTTACATTTAGTAGGATAATAACTGGGATAATATATCTGTATAATATGGGAAGACGACTGGGCAACGTGCCTATCGAATAATTCTATATTAGACATGGAATAAATATTCAAGTATGCGGAATAACTACGGAATGATATTTTTATATTGTGATAATTTATTTTGTTAAGAATTTGTTTTCTCGGGAACAGATAATTACAGAAAACAATCTAATTATTCCGACTCTAGGTTCGGAAAAAAATTACTTAATTAGGTAACATTTAGCGACCCATAGGTACATCATTTAAAATAATTTTATAGCCATTGCTATATTGTTCATTAACAGACCACCGCTTAGTATGTTATTCTTCAATAAGTTTAAAAAATCAGGCCCTGATACAACAAAAGTGTAAGGTTAATTCAATTTAATGTATTGATGAATGCAGGAACATGCTTGTTAAGTAATTTGGCCATCAAATTACAAAGTTACAATAAATGACACACGGCTGTTAGAAATCAGTGTTTATTTGCATTGTATTAGCGAGATACGGAGCCGGCAGTCCGCTGGCAGCATTCACTGGCACATAGCGGCACATCACGGCACATTGCGGCACATGGCGGCACACGGCGACATGTTAATGACCAATGATGACGCTCCACACCCGGCGTGTTACGGTGTACCTGCTTTCAGACAGACATGTTCCATTATGAATTCGACGCTATTTCGGTATTAATTCACATTCATTTTGTCATCAACTGTTATCAATGAATTGTTTATGTCATTTTCTAATGCAAAATTTACAAATACCATGAATACATTATTGTTATTTACTGTGTTACGTTGCTGTATATTTTGGTGTCATAATATGTATATTATATCACTAGCTTACCGCCCGCGGCCGTTTAGTCTCAAACCTAATAAATTATATTATACTAAAACCTTCCTCTTGAATCACTCTATCTATTAAAAAAAACCGCATCAAAATCTGTTGCGTAGTTTTAAAGATTTAAGCATACAAAGGGACATAGGGACAGAGAAAGTGACTTTGTTTTATACTAAGTAGTGATTACTCAAACTTACTGATACTAAATAAGTAAAGAAGTACCTACGTTTTCCTCAGCTATTCGACGATAAAGGAAAGAAACATACGTGCAAAATTGTTTAATATCATAAAAGTTAAATTTATAGCGCTGTATTTGATTCTTTTAAAATAAAATAGCGTTCAAGACGTCCGGGGGAAAAATGTAATATGCAACGATTACGTCTTGGCCGGTGGGCGGCGCGGCGCGGTGCGGGCGGGCGGCGGAAATGGCTTAAATACCCGCGCTAAGCGCCAGCTCTCTGAAACGGATGAGCAATATTCCCAGAAACCTGGGTCATGGAAGCATAGCACAGCTAAATTACCGGTTTGATCCATCCTACTTTTCCAATAAGCAACAATAACATCTCACCATAATATTATGGTAAGCAACAATAACATCTCACCATAATATTATGGTGAGATGTTATTGTTGCTATGTTTTTCTATATGACACCTATAATTATGACAATAAATCAATTCAGTCACCCTTGTGTACGAAGACCTTCAACATTAACATCATAGTAATACGATGATAGATACCTACATAGATCAGAAAATCACAACAAATTTGATACGCTGCTCTGTATCAAATTTGGAATACATAATAATATGGATTATATTTTAATACGATAGAGCAATATCTATTTCCATCTTGAACTGTTTGATTCGTGTTTCTTAGCAGTTGCTACAATTGGTTAGCATTAAAAGCAAATTTTTCAATAGGAATACATTCAGCGATACGGCTAAGGTGTCCCATTCATCGTCGACTAGTCAGCCAGTCAGCCAGTTAGCGGCGACTGATCGATGCGGCCATTACTCAGCGGATAAGATCGCGACTTGCGGATAAAGTGCCGTGTCTCACTGCATAATGTTACTAATGTGTTCCACGGATTTGGTTAACGTGTGCTCTTTAATTTCGGCGGCACAGAGCTTAGTCAGCGTTAGTTAGAACCGCTCGTTAAGTGCGGTGTAATTTAAAATCATTTTATGTAATCACAGATTATTTCATATCGTTATATCCAAATCAACATCATAATATACAAGAAATACTTTATAAGTAATAATTATTACTTGTTTTGTATTGTTTTTATACATTATGACAACTAACAAAAATTTCCTATTCTTCTAAACAAACCTTCGCATAAATAAAAAATACTAAGCAAACACTTTAAAAATATCTTGTTAAAGTTTACAGCAACAAGGCATTACATTATGTCGACAAGCCCCCATAAACACCGCGCTAAGCAGTGAGCAGTGAGCAGCGAGCAGGCGACGCCCGGCGGCACGCGTCCGCTCGCATATTCATCGCGCATAATCGCTCCGAGAGATCGCATGAATATTAACGCCGCGGTCGAGTCGCGCTCGCGTGAGTGGACAGCCTTATCTCCAAAATCTTTGAACAAGGACCTTCGCTTTAAGATGGCAAGGCGCTGTAATAAGCAATTAACATGTACTTGTACAACATGGAATAAATAACATGTCGTCGTACTAACATCTAAAAATTATAGATTATTTTTTAAAATAAATATAAAGGTTAAAAAAGATAATGTCTAAGCGAATTAATTGTTAACTTGAAAGTAAATGTACATTTACTAACATTATTTAAACACCATCAGAAACACACAAAACAAATAAATAAACATTCAACATGAGATTCCGCTCTACCTTCCCATCATAAAGGTATTATGAGGTACTCAACTTCGTTTTGCCATCTGTCTTGGCTATTTCATGTCGACTATGCTAGCAGAGTACTGTTTCATTAAAATTTGCATGCAAGTCTAGGGCTACTATAAACAAACCAGGAATGTGAGGCGAGGAAACTGCACTGCTATATTTACAGCTGCGTCGTGAGGAAGGTACCAAGGGGACTGTAGCTCGTGAAGTTTCAGATTTCTTCAAACACGAAAGACACACGTGATCATCAACATATATACTCTAAAGTGCAGTATCTAATATCTACAATACAAAATGGGGTTCCTCTTAATATTCCACGACAAAACATATGAAGTTATAATATTAGTATTCATGGTGACGTCACATATCGGTTGTAGCGGTTTATCGGCGCGGCCGGTCGCACATGCTATTGTATTGTTTTACGATATAATTCCTTTTTACGACGCTCGTATCGCTCGCGGAATGTTTATCTCTAACCAATACGTTGCGCCGCTCCGACGCTGACGACGCAATTCGCGTGTCCTGGCTAATATCACCATATTTATATCGTTGAAAAGGTTAAACGCCGCACACATGCTGAACTTTAGATCAGCAGATCAGAGTTATCGCAAACAACCTCAAATTAGTTTCAGAGATTTGTATATTGTAGCTTCCCTCACACCATTACAGCATTATAGAATATAGTTATAAAACTGTTACCTACCTGCTAAACGTGTCGCTTAGTATTTCTCATTCAGTTTAATAGTAGAGATCTGTTTGAATTAGAAAATACATTAAGATAAAAAAAATATATTAATTGAAATCGACTTCTACCATCTACACTTTGAAAGTAGTTCCTAGAATAAATTTACTTGGTAACCTGTAAACCGAGTTGTTATAAATCCCAATCAACAATAAATCATCACAAAATTATTGCAATCCCAATAAAATTGCTTCGATAACAGTTTCTTATTTTTGCTCTACCGTCGATACTAGAAAGCAATGTGCCAAGAAATATGTTCTGTTATTAGGTAGCAATGGTTCAAAAATGCAAGAATGATATTTTATCAAATAAAATGTAATATAATAAGTATTATGTTCAATATTATGAAAAAATATTAAGTAAGAACTATATCAATTAAATTAATTATATTAAAAAAAATGTTTTTATAATCTTGTGATGTTTAATTTTATAAATATTCCCGCAAAAACCCTATTCCTACTTTTTCCACATGCGACATTATTACTTTGCTTATTTCCTATCAAGAACAATAATTAAAATGTTCTAACTTGATCGCAGTGTACCGACACACGCACACAAACGCACTGCCTCTCTTTACTTGTGGCCTAATTAACTTTTCATGACGGCACTTCCGTAACACATGTTATGGGAAGTACCCGATCAGATACAATGAAACTGCCTCCTGTCTCCGCCTTCAAATTATTTGCAATTTTACGAAAGGGAGACTCTTAAAACGTTTCAAGGCAATTTGTTGCGCAGTCGATTTATATCTGTTATTTCCCTTTTTGAATATTATATCACAGTAATATTATACGTAACAATATGAAGTCATAACCTCATCTTTATGGACTTTTATAGCTTTTATACATTACAAGAGTAGGTAGCAGCTACGCAGATAAAATTTAAATCTGAAATTGAATAAAGCTAAACAAGTGATAACTGCGTTAAAAACAACCGACTTCAAACTTGTACTTTCAAAAATGCCCATAAAATAAAAACTACTGGGCCTATCCGAATAAAATTTTTATGGGATCAATTCGACACCATCCCGCATCGAACAAAAAAAGAATCACGTAAATCGGTTCAGAAACCTCGGAGTAATCGGTGTACATACATAAAAAAAAAACATACCGGCCGAATTGATAACCTCCTCCTTTTTTTGAAGTCGGTTAAAGAAGATGTATTTTATTTTAGCGCATTGTATTGTATAGTCTGTACATAATATTATACTAATTATAGATTACGTCTCTTTTATGATACGATCAAATGCCCGAATATAAAGTTGAAATTAAAACTTGGTGATCAGCTTGCGTCAATCAACAATGCCTTAGGATAACAAACAAATTGCCAAGCTTGTAGTAGTGCTACGAGTCACACCTGACGTGTATCAGCACTAACAGCTCAAACAAGCGGAGTTCACCAACTGCAGGCTGCAGTCGAACTTCGCGCGAGAGATCTTGTTAGCTTTCTTAAAGTTTCCGTCGCCGTCGACAAGATCTCATGTAGCTTGTAATGTACGATACACCTCGAATCTTTTCAAACTCTATTTTATGAAAGGGACGCGTCGTATTTCAATACTTTTATTCTGGGCAAACACATTTTGTTCTATATAATACATTCACGAAATACAATACAAAATTATACAATAATAGCTCTTTGAATGTAAAACAGAGAATTTAATGTGTTATTACTTATTACATTATATATACTTCAGGTACTTTATAATAAACATCAACGGAATTTCGTAAAATCGATTGATAAATAAATAGCAATATTGTAGTTTGGAATCCAATAACGTACAAAAATGATACTGAAAATTCTGTTGGCTTTTTCAAAAAAACAATGTCGCATAAGCCTATCGTATTGCCCATATTATAGTATTTTAGGTATTTGTGTAAGTTTTATCTCATACATTACAAAGTGAATAGCGTATCGTGCGGTGAATAGTTGGGAGTTATGTTAATGGCGGATCTCCATATTCACTACAAATATTAATTCAGGCCGAACTCGCCGCTCGTATTATTATATCTGGCTCAGGTAGTTGCAGACCCGCCTTCTGTGAAACGGTTCTGCGAACTTTAATGTGCTCGCCTAATCCAATACATATTTGGATAAATCCTCCTCAGTTGTAAAAGGACCGTATTATATAAAGAATTCAATTTTTTTAGTAATTTATTGATGTATTACGTTATCAGTAGATTCTTCTTAATCGTCTTCCATTTGGTAATGATGGAGGCCCTACGAAATAACGCCGCCAATGTAGAGCAACTACTTACATACTTACACTGTACAATGTTCATGGTAGATTCGCCGCAGATTCACATAAACGATTTTGTTTAAGAAAGAAAATCAACCTGTTTACCTGCATAGTTATATTGGGTACATACAACAATGCACCAGAGAAATAATTCCAAGAAAAATTTACATTCTGCCTACGGTATTCAGCTGAAAGTAGTAATTTAAATTGAAAAACGTCACATAGTGTGCGTCACCTCAGCGGACAGGGACGCCTGCATTGTCCCGGATACATATTCATGTAATAATTTGCCGTCATGTAAGATGAGCGGTATTGACGCGTGCACTGCGCCGCCCGCCGCCGCGCCGCTCGCCGCCCGCTCGAGCGTGAAGCCGCCTCCGCTGACCGTCGCTATATGCATTACACCGTCCGCGTCAAATCAACCAAATTGCAAAGATTGCACTAAAAACATGGTATATTACATAGTTTCATACAAATTCGTAGGCTCTACCTTCTTAATCCGACATAACCCGCGGCCCTTTCCCCGGAGGCCGTGGGTATCTATGCAAGATTTCCCCACTTAAAAAAAAAAGGCTCTACCTTCTTCGTAACAACTAGCGTTTTCGTGGTTTTCTTATACTTTTCTTCAAAAATATTGTTAAATCACGTTATAATAATATTATCATAATATTAAACATGAAAAATTTAATATCTTCATCGCTGTCCCAACTATATAGGAATAATATTCATCTTCATCATAATATTTTAATCAGTAAATGTTACATGATACACTTAGAAAATTTACAAAATTGAATTAATCTTTAAGCATCGTAGATAATAGCTAGTCGTAACTATTAATTAGAATAACTCTTTAGTCACAAATGAAAATAAGATTATACTTAGATCTCTAATATTGTTTTGGACAGACGCGGGCGCCGCGCTTCGCGGAAGGCGAGTGTTCCTCGCCTGTTACTTGTACAATTAATAGAAATTACGAACCGTTTCTACGACACTTTTACTGTAAACGTTTCATTCTGTCCATCACCACTTTCTATTATCTTTTAAAATAAATTGTCTAATAATAATTGTTACCTAAGGCGGATTTCATACTGTTACTGTGACCTGGAAACAGTTACGTTGAATCTTTGGAAGATATTGAAATTGAAACAAACTGAAAGAGATATATTTACACTATATGTAAATCTACATACGATTATCAGATAAAGCTCTTCACTCCCAAATTTATAGGTATAAGTGTAGATCTGAAATTTGAACTGAACTTGAAATTTAGTACTGAGGTGGGTACCTCAGTACTAAATTTTTAATTCATAATAATATGAATATTTACCTACCCATATTTTTATAAAGTACAATAATATAATATCTGGGTTAGATGACCAAATATAACGGTATAATTTATCAAAACGCACATCGCCGGCGCGCGGCGGCAGATGAAATTGCCAAGTCGACGACGAGCGACGAATCTCCCGCCATTTACTGAAACAAGTGCAACTTGATGGCCCTCACCAGTGTCTCCGAGACGATGAGAGAAACGTAATTCGGCCGAATTAAAATACTAAATATCGTATTGTTACGGTCTTCGGAGAGCCCGAGGGTGGAGGCAGAGGTGGGGAGGGGGGAGGCGAGGGCAGTATTCAAAGCACTAACCGGATTTAAATCTATGATTTTAATTTCACCGCTCGAAGCGCACATCGCGCTAACGTGTACAGCCTCGCGAGAGATTTCCCGGGCGGGCGGGCGCCTGCCGAGACACGGGGTTGCTGCAAGCTTTCAAGTAACAAGGTTTAAACATCCTTATAAAATTAGTTGTTAACTGTATAATTTATAAACATATAAAAAGGTCGTTATATTTATACACGAATCCATATTAGTATAGTAGTAGTATATATTATAGTATAGTAGTAGTAGTATAGTATAGTATCCCATAATATTATGAATAATTGATGATGATCAAATCAAATATTAATTATGTCTCTTTGAAAAAATTCTCTAGATCGTAACTGAATGAAAAAAATATGTTCTTCTCCATTTGAGATCTCCGGTTAGCATCACATAAACACCGAACAGAAGGTGTCCGGAACGCACCTCAAAAGTTACCACTTTGTTTAACCATGTCTAAATGAATTTTTTTATAAAGACCAAAGGTAACAGTGGAATTTATAATATTGGCTGGACCTACTTCACTTGCGTTATACCATGTAAAATGAGGTCTATGTGAATCTCCAGACTAACCTACCTTGTAACAAATTGCCTACAGATCCGATCACCTAGTTGATTTTGCCTTATCAATTTTTTAACTTGGGGCACGATTATTATGATTCTTATACTATATTATGAATATTTACGCCACATTACGCATTGTACCTACTAATATTTCATTAAATTGAAAACGTAAAAGTTTGACGTGGTCATAAATCCGTACTCTCTCAAATATGAATATTTATTAACAATCACAAGCAAACACAGAGATAAAGGATGTCCAGGAGATGAAAGCGGTGCGGTCCTACTACCCGCGACGACCCTGTTGTGTCAGGTGCCTCTGCCCCTCGAGACGAAGACCGGCGACCGGACGGCGGCGGCCACCGGCCACCCCTGTCACTCATTTAAGCGTTTGAATCACTCATTTCGAATAATTCTTCCCGAACATAGGTCTTTAATTTAAGCACTCGAGTGTTTCAATCGAGAGGCTTGCATACTAGTACTTACTTACTTGATTTGATTGCATACCATACTGGTATGCAATGGCGGCCAGCAGTGGGAACATAATGGATGATGATCAATCAATAAAATAATGAAGTAATGAAAAGAGCTAAAATTGTAATTATTCTGATACATTAATATTTAAAATTTAAAGAAAAATGTAATTTTTTTGCTGTGCAAAAATAGCACTCGTGGGAAATGCGCAATAAATCATTGTTCTTTAATTCCGGAGTAAAGTCGGTGCTTGTTCTGAAGTGGCGCTGAAGGGGAATGCAATAAATTGTTAAGAAATCAGACCGCGAGAGCGAGCGCGGGGGTGAGGGGCGAGCGACGCGGGGGGTGGGGAGTGGCTAGCGGGAGGGGGGGCAACGGAAAAATGTGAACAATTACGGACATTAGAGGCGCTCGACCGACACTTGTCGGGATTGCACAATCTCCAGCCGCGCTTAGATTAATCCATCGATCTACCATTCCCTTCACGTTATTGTAACTCATTTTTTATTTCGGCATGGAACAAAACACAGTAGCATTACACTACTATTTGATGCCGAGAGTCGGTGTAGTCGAGGTACGTGCCCCGGTGCGAGCTGACCCAGTCTGTGCCGAAGCGTGCTCAGTGGGAGTGCCCACATTTAACATACTTGGCACTTGCATTAGCAGTGCAATAACATAAAACAGTGTAGGTGAAGTGGTCGATATTTTTAATTTCAGGTCATAAAATTTCCCATAAAACTGCTATTTAACCTATAATTAATTCTATGATATTTCAAAGTCACAAGAAAATATGAAATTGTAAAGAATATTGAATTAAGTTGAAAAATTAAACGATTAGATTCTCAAAACTGCGACACCAAGAGCATCGAGACAGAGCGACTGAAACGATGAAGTTATTTTTTTGTTTGACGGAACTAAAAGCGCGCCCAAAATGTGGCCGCGATAGGGACTTCAAGGGGCTGTTGTGGCGATGAAACACAAAGGACCTGCAGGCTTTGTGCTCGCTCGCGCAATAAGCTGCACTTTCGGCTTTTTCACGAGCAGAATAAAAGTAACACAATTGAGAGATTAAACGAAACTGCTCGTTGCGACGTCAAAGCTGAGATTACAAAGCTGTTAGACGAAAATGAGTCATTACGGGAGTGATACAGACGCGCGGGCGAGGTCGCGAGTGTGCTGGTTGTAAATATTCTTATTGTAATAGCCATTAAGTTATTCAGTTCCTGCGTCCCCATATGACATGTTTTGGTATGAAAAAGCTTAAAACACTCTACATCAAAATTCAATATTATAAGTATTTTTATTTTGTAGAGGGTCGAATAAAGTAAACTCTATAGATTAATTTAAAATTTCAAACCACTAAGTAGTTTCGATTCCCGTGAGACTATTTTTCTCAAGAAAAATACATACTCTCTCGTGACGCATGTCTCTCGATTAGCATAGCATCAGACTCTGTTATGCTAAGCGAGCCTCGGGCGTGTTGTAGTCTTTGTGCGGGACCTGTCTCCACTAACAACATTTGGGAATTACTTAATCCCCGATGCAGACTGTACCGAGGCACACACGGAAACTTAGACCAATTCTGTGTCGCTTGTGTAGGTTTTCTGACACTGTCCGGCCGACCGCTCTCATCCTATGTGCTGAGGTTTGCAGAGAAATAATTATATTCCCTTTAAAATAAATTTATCGTATTAAATAAGCAAAAGAGGTATTTCGCATAATGTGCTGGCATAATAATATTATTGTACATAAATTATTAACAACAAGTTAAACACCCATTTTATTACATGGTATAAAATCAGTAATAAAACATAAGAATGCATGTATATATAATATTATTTTGCGTGTGATGGCTTTTTAAATTTCTCTGTCTCTAGTTATTATTGCGTTGAATTTTAACAAGGCGCGGCGTGCCATTAATACTAATTTTACTAATTCACTGAAAAGTCCGCTAAGTCCAGGAAATTTACATAAATAAATATTTGTTAACAAAAAGGTTCATTAGGAGTGCGGTCGCGTCCTAAGCAAATAAATAAATTATAACGGCAAATGTTTCGCAAACAGCGCAAACAGATGGGTTTTTCTTATCAGCCTCTCTAATGGTTACAAATACTCTGTGACTCTGGCCGCCCGCCTGCCCACAGCCTGCCCGCCGCGGCCGCGGCCGAGTCGACCCGTCCACTCGAATCTCGAGCATCCCGACTCGTCTCGTCGGCTTCGCGTAAGGTTTACAAATGTACCGGACCCTCACAGAACAAACGTACGCGATCTCCTATCCGACGTCATAATAGTATTATCTAAGTAGAGTTCATAGTTACATATTGAAATTACAATATGAATATTTCAGAGATATAATTTTATGGATTGCTCTACTCAACAACAACACGTTTTCGTTATTGCAGTACCTGCACAAAGTGTGTTATATATTTTACAATAAATGTTTTAGGTTTATTTTGCTAGAAAAAGTAACAAGCAACTGAAACAAGAAAGATCTCCGTATGTCTTTTAATATATTAATGCTTAATGTTATCTCTGATTTTGGCCGACCACTAGTAAAAGGCAAGGCAAAGAAATAAAATAAAAGGTGCAAGTGTGCGTACATTATTTTGTAAAAGATTATGTATTTATAACGTTAAGGCTCGATCGGCACGGGTTAAGTTTTTAATCTGCTAACAGCTTGAAAAACGAAAAATAACTAAAAGTTTTTCAGTTATTGGATAAACAGTTGCAATTCCTAGCTAGCAAAATTAAATTCAGATACCGGTTGTTATTGGGTATTGAAATTATAACGGAAATAAACAAAATGAATATGAGCAGCTTTTTAAAATATCATATTTTGATTATATTACTTACAAACATAGTCATATGTTGCATCAAAATGACAACAGGTACGGACTATACAAAACAGAAGTAAAAATAATAATTCTAACTGGTTTCATAGAAAATTGAGCTATAAACGTTTCCCCTAATGTTGTACGCCACTAGGCGGATATCATTTGACAAAGGGGGCGGAAAGCCAATAGGACTTTAATAATAGCTTTCGATATGGGTAATTGAAAATTAGTACAATTGTGAATCCCGATGCAGGGCAGTGATAACACTTACTCTGTAACGAGCCCCGATTAGTCAATAGTTCTGGCACAATAAAATGTCGGAATGTTTTGCGCGTTATTATAATTCGTGATAAATTCCCGGTTAAATTGGACTCGACAAATAATTTATTGCGTGTTGTTATCGGGACAATTCCGGGGACAAATGAATGCATATCATTACGGACGCGCACTCAATTATATTTAATTCAAAAATTATCATAAAGCGCCGGCGAAAGCGTTGTTAATAACACTATTGTACGAACTTTGTGCGCCCACTGAAGTAAACAATCAGTAATATTAAATAAAGTAAATTTCATTTTATTTAATGAAATGTTTTCATAATGAGGGTTTCATATCGAATTATATTATAAAAATACGATTTTGTAAATGATTTTTTGATTTGATATTCATAATATTATTTTACTCAATAGTAAATAATAATTTATGATGAAACTGACTTAGAGTTTATAAAGCTCACTGCGAATATTCACAACATCACATTTCCAAGACAATTATCTACAAGTGCATTAAGAATTAAATTAAAAAGTATCTCACAAAGGCGTCCAATTTGGCGTCGATCGCTGCAACAAAATAATTTTCCGGCGAGGCAGTTCCGCGTATAGGCGCGGCCGCGGGCGCGGAAGAGCGTCGTTACGCGCCGCGCCGGTCCCGCGCCGGCCCCGCTTCGCCCGCTCCGCTGCGCCCGAAATCGTTTAATGAACGTACCTATTTTATCAGAATTTAGAGCTCTGAGACGAGATGCATCATATTATGCAGTCCCTTGAAAATATGGCGGGCATTGACACACGTAGCTTCGAGTTTTGTGAAAACTTTTAAAGGTGAGAGCCGAAAGGACGGGATAAATTATTTTTCGCACAGTATCGTTTTAAAAATACTTTTTAAATAGCGTAGGTACTTCTTGTCGAGCGAGCGAAATAAGCTTCACGGGAATATATCGGACAAACTCGCCGAGTGGAAACCAGTAGTCATCAGTTAAGTGAAGCCCGGACGAGGGCTAGATGAAAAGGTAAGTCACAAACTCGCAAGTTGCGGCAACTCCGGAGCGACTCAAAGGAAAACTTCTCTAAATATTCCTCTGTAGAGCATTCCGAAAGAAAAACAACTTTTATCTAGGTACAGTTTTGAGGTGTTCTGTTTTTCATTTCTTGTGTAAGTGCGGAACTGTCTTGTTCTGTCGGCCTCGCGTACAGATAAAGTAACAATTTGATTGAAATTACTAAATCGCTAGACCCTTTGAAGAAGTAGAGCCCGAGGCAATTTCAGTTAATGAAAGCAATAGACATTAAGGCTCACATCAGGCATATTTACGGTGAGACCGAAGTATTATTACTCCAGGTGCTTTTTGAGCGATAAAAATTAGTCGTTCATGTTTTTCCGGCTTCCTTTTTACGACGATTGCATGGTTTTCTATATGTTACAGGAAATGTATGTAATCCGTCATTGTATACAATTCCTAGGAAATGTATACAATTCCTAAAATCGTAAGGAAATGTGTGAAATAAATTATTTTATACACATTTCCTAGGAAATCTATACAATTCCTAAATAGCTATCGGAAATGTAAAACATTTAAGATATTGATATGTCGCAGGCAAGGGTTGGACTAAAGCAAAGGGGGCGCAGGACTTAAAAAAATTTTGATGGAGTTGGTGTCATTATAGCACCTATTTATTATTGTTTTATCGTAACGATTACGCTTTTATAAGCATGTTTTATAGGAACAACTTTTCTCTAAAATCAAAAATAGCCGAGATATACGCCCTCAAAGTAAGGTTAGGTTTAGGTTAGGTTAGCCGTTAGGTTAGGTTAGGTTAGGTTTGTTAAAAAAAACTACACAGAAATAGGAGCCCCGCGAAGCGGGGCTCCGTCAACGAAGATCGAACGATCGAAGATAATAATATGAACATAATATTATTACAATTTTACGGTATGACTGTTACCCGATTGTATCAATAAGAGCTATAATAAAAAAAATAACAACGTGTTTGAATTTATATTTTTTTGTTTTTATGGCATTCAAATGCTTTATAAATATAAATTTATAAAGAATAGAAAAAATTCGATCACGAGGCGGGACTTGAACCCGCATCCTTCGCGCCATTCCGGGGCGGATGCCTAACCAACTCAGCCACTCGTGACCCGCCTGAGCAATCGAATTTATTCTATCCTTTCAGTTTTATGTGTCTTAAGGGACACACCGCGCGCCATCTATTGAGATGATTTAACAACCATCTCAACCAATATGAAGCACTTTTCAGTGAATACAATATTGTAACGATGGAACACGACCTTTTCTTGAATTTATATTTTTTGGTTTTTATGGCATTCAAATGCTTTATAAATATAAATTTATAAAGAATAGAAAAAATTCGATCACGAGGCGGGACTTGAACCCGCATCCTTCGCGCCATTCCGGGGCGGATGCCTAACCAACTCAGCCACTCGTGACCCGCCTGAGCAATCGAATTTATTCTATCCTTTCAGTTTTATGTGTCTTAAGGGACACACCGCGCGCCATCTATTGAGATGATTTAACAACCATCTCAACCAATATGAAGCACTTTTCAGTGAATACAATATTGTAACGATGGAACACGACCTTTTCTTGAATTTATATTTTTTGGTTTTTATGGCATTCAAATGCTTTATAAATATAAATTTATAAAGAATAGAAAAAATTCGATCACGAGGCGGGACTTGAACCCGCATCCTTCGCGCCATTCCGGGGCGGATGCCTAACCAACTCAGCCACTCGTGACCCGCCTGAGCAATCGAATTTATTCTATCCTTTCAGTTTTATGTGTCTTAAGGGACACACCGCGCGCCATCTATTGAGATGATTTAACAACCATCTCAACCAATATGAAGCACTTTTCAGTGAATACAATATTGTAACGATGGAACACGACCTTTTCTTGAATTTATATTTTTTGGTTTTTATGGCATTCAAATGCTTTATAAATATAAATTTATAAAGAATAGAAAAAATTCGATCACGAGGCGGGACTTGAACCCGCATCCTTCGCGCCATTCCGGGGCGGATGCCTAACCAACTCAGCCATTCGTGACCCGCCTGAGCAATCGAATTTATTCTATCCTTTCAGTTTTATGTGTCTTAAGGGACACACCGCGCGCCATCTATTGAGATGATTTAACAACCATCTCAACCAATATGAAGCACTTTTCAGTGAATACAATATTGTAACGATGGAACACGACCTTTTCTTGAATTTATATTTTATAAATTTATATTTATAAAGCATTTGAATGCCATAAAAACCAAAAAATATAAATTCAAGAAAAGGTCGTGTTCCATCGTTACAATATTGTATTCACTGAAAAGTGCTTCATATTGGTTGAGATGGTTGTTAAATCATCTCAATAGATGGCGCGCGGTGTGTCCCTTAAGACACATAAAACTGAAAGGATAGAATAAATTCGATTGCTCAGGCGGGTCACGAGTGGCTGAGTTGGTTAGGCATCCGCCCCGGAATGGCGCGAAGGATGCGGGTTCAAGTCCCGCCTCGTGATCGAATTTTTTCTATTCTTTATAAATTTATAACAACGTGTTTTATTACAGAAAGCATTTACTTTACACATTTCCTAATACGATATAGGAATTGTATACAATTCCTAGGAAGATTATACATTTCCTAGGATATGCATGCATTAAATAGTTTTTTAAACAATATTTTATACATTTCCTAAATGGTATCGGAATTGTACACATTTCCTAGGAATTGTATACAATTCCTTGATTTCATACATTTCCGGTAACATATACAAAAGAAAGGAAATTTGTCCAATACGTATTTTCAAATTGCGGTTCTTTAAGTAGTGTAGTTATGGTAGGTTCAAGAGCGTTCAGAGCAAGTCATGGCGGTGCGGTGGTGTGGCTACGCAACAAAACAAGCGAGTACACGGGAGCCAATCATCGCCGGCGCCGCGCAGGGAGCCGGGGACGCCGCTCGCTAACTGCATTAGCACTGCACCCGAACACCCGCACCTCTAATTAGAGCAACCTACAGATTGGGTAGATAAATTATTATATTAACCGAGTACGATGTCCTTATTAATCTTAGCACGACTGTAGTCATACGTTACTATATAAAAGAAAATAACATCATTGTATATTTACACACTGTCCGTTTTTATAAAATATTAATGCACGTTGAATTTATTATAAGAAACAATGTACTGTAATGTACAAATTAAGAGTACCTACTTAAAAAAATGGAACTAGGTTTATTTATTTCCTGGCATTAACGGTCAGTGGCACTTACTTCCACTGATCGTTAATATCGGCTATAACATATTTTAACTTCAAGCCAATTTTTTGAAACAGTATTTAAATTGAAATTGCACAGTTAAATTGGTTATTTAATAATTAATCGATGCGGGGAGAATCTGCTTATCCATGTTGCCTTTTCATCAGCACTCAGGGAACGTCGCGGCTCATAAGCCTGCGAGTCGGCTCCGCTCACGATTTCATTAAGAAAGGAATAATTTCAAACTATAGTTGAGACTTGAACGAGTGGAGTACGAAGCGTTTTGTTCAATTTATTGCAGATATGAAGTTTCTGTTGGGTTTTATTTTGATTTCTGAACTTTACAGCTAAAGGGGCGCTGAGAGCTAAATAAGTTATGAATCTGATTATGAGTGAACTCGTTCGTACCTGCCGACATTTTTAATTATTATTACGTTCATTATGGATCTTTAAATTTGTTCCATATCGATAAAAAAATATTTTCTCTATTCCTCTATGATTGAGCTTAATATGATATTATGCGTGGTAATTGTGTGACTCTTGCATCAAACAGTTGAGGTAGATTTTCCAATACCTAAATTTGTAAAGGTTAATTGGTGACTAAATGCTTGTCAGTGCCATAATGCTGGGACACCATAAGGGAATTATTTGTCGGACAGGACATAAATAAAATATTGCCCAATCCAGTTGTTGTTCCAGGAAAATCAAAGGAAAAAATATAATGACTGCCTTCGTCATTATATTTTTTCCATTGTCATGATCAGTTGGACACGATTTGGACTTGTTTAGAGGTTCCTGCAGGTTCCGATATCTATTCATCGCACACAACATATAGATGTTGTGTGCTCACAACCTGTTGACCGGTGTCACTAGTGTGTAATGAGTGTAAATATTATTATATAGTGTATTATGTGTGTTTGATCCCATATAATCCTATTATTTTAAATAGAAGACTTAATTTCTGTCACGACCGCCTCTTTGGTACAGTGGTTGACGCGTGAGCGTAGAACCGAGGGGTCCTGGGTTCGATTCCCGGTGGAGACGACGAAAAAAAAATGTCTCGGTCTGGTAGGGCACAGAAGGCTGATCACCTACTTGTCCCTAAAGAAAAATCGATCAGTGAAACAGATGTATGCATAATGCATCTGCCCCTTACCCCACTACGGGGACATGGGACTTCACTTTTTAATTTCTGTCAGTCTGATACAGTTGAGTAGTATATCGTCGGGACCAAGTGTTTCATTAACCACCAACCTCACACCTGAATTGTCGCACATTTCGAAACGCTTGAATATCTAGACACGCGGCAGTGTGTCAAGCCGAGTTCAAGCGAAGAGAACTGGCGAGCAGCAGCCGTGTGTATATTTACACGAACCATTTCGAGCCACTTTTCACCCCCTGATAACTCGAAAACTATTTAAGTTAAATAAACCAAAAAAATATAACTTTTTTAATTTGAATAATATAATTATTTTCACAAAGCAAACAACTAATGACCTATTGAACCCCATAATTTGATGAGGCTAGTTTTTAGAACCTCACAAAATATAAACAGTAGGTGTTGAGGCAATAAGGTTCACTTTTGCTTGGTAAAACTTGATTAAGTAAAACGCACGTCTAATCTTGATAACGTTTATTTCGTTACTAACACAGATCACTGAACAAGTAATATGGTTACTAATTTCTAAAGCTACATACTAGCGGCGGCGCGTACATACCGCCCACCAAAACCTATAGGTAACTAGGTTTTATCTTAATTGGCTAACATTTTTGCTTAACGTTTTGCATTACATACCATCGAATCTAAACTTAAACATGCATTCTTCAAATAAACAAAAACAAAATGATTTTTAAATTAAGTTATATAAATCAACAATCAGTATCTGTTATTATCTAAACATTGTACATTTAGATTAATTATGTAATAACATTTTTTTTTTTATAATTTAAATAGGCAACTAATATTCAAAAATCCAAGTCATTATTTATAGGTAATGGGCATAATTTGGAAATTGATCGCTTCATCAATTTTCCGCGGCATTTTAAAGAATACACACGACATATCCCGTCTGCTCCCGAATGTTTTTCTAGGATACGACCTAAAACCCATTTACCAGGAGGTAAATGTTCTTCCACGACCAGGACCACATCTCCCACTTTGAATTCATCTTGTCGTTTTAGCCATTTGGGTCGTTGCTGTAGACGTGACAAATATTCTGTTTGCCATCTCTTCCAAAAGTCTTGTAGTAACCTTTGTGCATACTGCCATCGTGAAAGTCTGTTAAGGTTTATGTCTCTCAAGTCTGGTTCTGGTATATTGAATGGGGCTTCACCAATGAGAAAGTGACCAGGTGTAAGAATATTCAAATTATCGGTATCTGTATTGTCGATTGGACACAACGGTCTGGAATTTAAGCATGCTTCTATCTGGCACAGTAATGTTGTCATCTCTTCGAAAGTTAGATGCTTATCTAAAATTCTTCGCAAGTGATATTTGATGGATTTCACCCCCGCTTCCCATAAGCCTCCAAAATTTGGACTGTAAGGTGGATTGAAGTGCCATTGTATGCCATCTTCTGCTAAAGTAGCTGGTAGATGGCCTGGTATTTGTAAATTAGCCTGTTGGAACAGCTCCAACAATTCCTTGTTGGCACCTACAAAATTAGTGCCTTGATCGCTCCAAATGTGGCTACATCTTCCCCTTCGAGCTACAAAACGTTTTAACGCGCCTAAGAAAGAATCAGTGCTTAAATCCCCAACTAATTCCAAATGAACTGCTTTGGTAGACATACATACAAATATGCAAATGTATGCCTTATTGGTTTTGGACCCTCTACCCCTTGAAGTTAAAATTTGCAGTGGACCAGCAAAATCTACGCCGGAGTGTAAAAATGGCCGTGACGGAGTCACCCTCATCTCAGGTAAGTCTCCCATAATTTGTAATCTGGGTTTTGCTTTAAGTCTCGCACATATAAAGCACTTATTGATATATGATGAAACAAGTGATTTAATTTTAATAATCCAAAAACGGCTTCTTATATAATTTATAGTCAATTGTGTACCACCGTGTAGCGTCTTTTTGTGTGCATCAGCTATTATTAAAGTAGTTAAACAGCTCTTATTGCTTAAAATCATGGGATGTTTCTCGATTTCTACAAGATGGGCATGCCTGAGTCTGCCGCCCACCCTGAGAATATTTTCAGCGTCCAGGTAAGGATTAAGATTTTTAATACAACTGTTGCGTTTTATTTCTTTCCTTTGTTTTAAATCTTCTATTTCTACTGAAAAAGATTCCCTTTGGTCTAATCTTACACATTTGTTTAAACTGTCATGTAGCTCATTTGTAGTTATAGCCTTAACTTCTTTAATTTTCCTTACATTCAGAAACCGTGTGCAATAGACTATTGCTCTCAGTAATTCATATAAGTTATTAAAATTTTTAAATTTATTTGACCAATGTGCCTCATCTACTATTTTTGTATTAGCTATAATATTTTTCCTTTTTTCTAGGTTAGTGTTATAAACGGAATTTTTCAAAGAAAGCTGCTCATCTCGTAGCCATTTTGGACCTTCCCACCATAATTTACAATTTTTAAGTTCAGGTAATAACATTCCACGTGAAGCAACATCGGCAGGATTTTCTACAGAAGGTACGTGGTACCATTTATTTCCTATAGTTTCTAATATAGTTGCAACCCGATTCCGTACAAAGGTTTGCCATCGAGAAAGATCTCCTTGAAGCCAGGACAAAACTACGGTTGAATCTGTCCAACCATATATCCGATCGGTTGGTATGTGTGTAGCGTCACTTATTTGTTTTAATAATTTGGCAAGTAAAACTGCGCCACATAATTCTAAACGAGGCAGGGATACAGGTTTAACAGGTGCAACGCGACTCTTCGCAGCTATAATGCCTGTAACATATGTATTATTTTCTACTTTGACTCTCAGGTAAGCTACTGCGCCATATGCCTTTGAAGATGCATCACAAAAGCCATGCACTGTAACATCAGACATATTTTTAGTATGACTGTATAACCATCTATTTATTTTTATATCTTTTATATTTCTTAAACTTTCTTTAATCTTTAACCAATCTTCTTTTATTTCAGGTACTACTTCTTCATCCCAAGAAATTCTCATCAACCACAATTTTTGAATTATTATTTTTGCAGGCAGGAGTACAGGAGTTAACCAACCGAGAGGATCAAACAAGCGTTGAATCTCCGAGAGTATGGTTCTTTTGGTTATGTTTGCCGGTGACGCAGGTAAGTCAGCATAATAATGTAAAGTATCATCGACCACATTCCATGATAGCCCTAACGTCTTTACTGTTCCTTCAAACTTAAAATCTATACTCAGGCGAGAGCTTAGTTCATCGGAAGAAAAGTTTTTCAAAAAATCCTTATTATTTGATGACCATTTCTGTAATTTCATTCCTCCTCTACTAAGTATATTTGAAATTTGTTTCGCTATTTTTGTAGCATCTTCTACCGAATCCTGACCGGATAGTAAATCGTCCATAAAAAAATCATTTTTTATTACATTAACAGCCGCAGGATAGCCTTCTCCTTCATCGTTAGCAATTTGGTGAAGAGTTTTTACAGCAAGATAAGGTGCCGATGCTGTGCCGAAAGTAACTGTCAATAAACGATAATCCTTTATAGGCTCATCAATGCTATTCCTCCATACAATTCTTTGATAGTCAGCGTCCTCTGTTTTTATTAATATTTGCCTATACATTTTTTCTATGTCTGCGACAAAGGCAATTTTCCGAAGTCGCCATCTCATAATCAAGGATCTCATATCTTCTTGTAGCAGTGGACCAACAAGTAAGTCGTCATTGAGCGATATATTATTTTTACCTGTTGCAGACGCGTTGAAAACTACTCTAACTTTTGTTGTATCACTTGCTTCTCTAATAACTGCATGATGCGGTAAGTAAATAGATGGGTTATTAATTTCGCTTTCGGGAACTTCCTCCATGTGGTTTAACTTTAAATATTCATTAATCACATTTATATACTCTCTCTTTAAATCCGGGGATTTGACAAATTTGGATTCTAATTGCTTAAATCTGAAAATTGAAATATCACGGGTATCACCTTGTGTTGCTCGTGGGGGTTCGTGTTTTACAGGTAATTTTACAACATATCTTCCTTCCGCTGTCCTTGTATATGTATCTTTATATGTTCGTTCACATGTTTCTTCTTCTATGCTTAATTTTTTGTTTGTTTCAGGATCCAGCTCCCACAACCTTTGCAACATTTCATCCACATCTATACGATGGTGCATAACTAGCATTTCATTATTAGATTTCATTTCCGTATTGTCTAACACGGAACCGAATAATATCCATCCCAAGCTTGTTTCTTGTGCGCATGGTGAACCAGGAGGACCCTTGATCAAAGGTTCTTTGATTATTTGTGCATATGTGGTTACGCCCAGCAGCATATCAATCCGTCCAGGTATATTGTATGTGGGATCGGCTAATACAAGACCTTGAAGATGTGACCATGAATTTTCACTGTCTATCAAATGTTTGGATGGTAACACATTTGTTAAACGAGTAGTAGAAATGACATATGCATCAATGAACAGTTGGAACTTGTCGTCATATCTTGATAAAAGCTCTAATCCCACCGTGTGTTTTACCTTAGTTTGTGTAGATCCTATTCCCGTAATACTTACATCTATAGCCAATGGTTTACGTTTAACTTTAAGCAGTTGAGCAGCTCGTTCGCTTATAAAGTTCGCTTGTGAGCCTTGGTCTATTAGCGTGCGGAGTACAGTTATTCTGCCGGCGCCATCTGTAACAGGGACAAGAGCGGTAGCTAGCAGAGCAGAACCTTGTTTGGTTGCTACGAAAGAAGAGATAGTGTTAACCTGTTCCTCCAAGTGTTGCTCCTGCTGTTCTTCGTCTATCTCATCCTCCACCTGATTAAAGTGCGATTCTATGTTGCTGGGTTTGACCACGGCCATTGACTGATGCAACAAAGAATGATGACGCCGTTGACATACCTTACAAGAAACCCGCAAACGACATTTGCTCACCACATGCCCACTGCATAAACAATTAAAGCAAATATTATTGGAACGAACAAACTCATTCTTTTGTTGTGGTGTAAGTGATATAAATTCTTTACAGTGGCATAAAGCATGTTCTAGTTGACATTTTGGACAGGGTTTAAATTGCACTGCGGGCGTCGCTATATGGAATGACCTTTCTTTAGATGTCGATGGCGATAATAACTCCAAAGTACGAAATTTTAATTGCAAAAACTGTTGTAATTGTTCCCAACTTGGTAATTTGTCGGTATCATTCTGGACATACTCTTCCCAATCCTTATGTGACTCTGGGTCCAATTTCTGTACAACCAGAAATATAATTAAAGGATCCCAAGAGTCTGTGATTAGGTATGTTTATGTTTTTTAAACTATTAAGGCACTCTGTGGTAGTGTCCAGTAAGTTCTTTATTAATTTATAATTTTGTGAGCTCATTTTCTTTTGATTAAATAATCTTTTTAATATTGAATTAACCATCATTTTTTTATTTCCAAATCGTTTATTTAATAAATTCCAGGATTGCTCATAATTCGCTTGTGTTATCTGAACATGTTTTAATATATTTTCAGCTTCACCAGTTAAGCTACTCTTTAAGTAATATAATTTTTGTACATCCCCAAGCGCGGAGTTATTATGCACCAATGACTGAAACATGTCTCTGTACGAGGGCCAATCTTCATATGACCCCGAAAACGTCGGTAGCAAGATTTTAGGCAGCTTTAACTGCTCGTTTGCGTTATTTGCTACTTCCAAACTTGTTCCATAGGCAGGACTCTTATTAGCGTTTATTAAAAGATCTTTTAGATCGGCCTTGATGCATAAATAAAGATCTTCAAATACAAAAAAATCTTCGTTCACAAAATACGATATTTCAGATTTCTTTTCTTTAGGCACTATTCTCACCAAACTATTGTGAGCCTCTTTAAAAGTGTTCCAATACTCCTCAATACTTTGTAAGCGGGCTTCCACGTACCCCTTCGTCAGTCGTTGTTTTGGACACTTTTTTAAATTAGTTTGCGCCTTTTGTAACAATAAAGCCGTATCCTCCAATAAGGCCAGTAACTGCTCGACACCACTCATGTTTAGTCTTTTATCAATATTGTACGAGTAACGAATAAACGTGTAAAGTAAATAACAATAATCTGTAACTTGTCACTCAATAGAATCCTTCCGTAGAAACCGGTTCGTCGATGTAATTAGCATTAACGCTCATTGATACTATCCGGCGATGGACCATATGTTGAGGCAATAAGGTTCACTTTTGCTTGGTAAAACTTGATTAAGTAAAACGCACGTCTAATCTTGATAACGTTTATTTCGTTACTAACACAGATCACTGAACAAGTAATATGGTTACTAATTTCTAAAGCTACATACTAGCGGCCGCGGCGGCGCGTACAGTAGGTATGTAAAACTAGCCTCATCAAATTATGAGGTTCAATAGGTCATTAGTTGTTTGCTTTGTGAAAATAATTATATTATTCAAATTAAAAAAGTTATATTTTAGAATAAACATTGTTCTCTAAGGGAAAATAAAACAATTGAGTTTTCAGTCAACCTAAGAACTTAATACATCTTTGTAAATAAATTTCTGGACTGTCTGCAGAACTTGGCACACATTTAGATCTCATTTCTTTTTTTGGCAAATTAAGTCAACGATTGAACTCGGCTCCAAATTTTACATTTATGTTTTTGGTGGGATTATACTTAATCGATAAAACACTATAATAGCTATAGAAAAAGTAGGTACACCAAATAAATATGAAGATGAATTTGTCCTGCTCCAATAAAAGTGTTACTTTGTAGAAAATGGAGAGCGGATTACAGCTGATAATAAATTATATAACTTCTCCAACTTGATTTTGGAAGTTAAATGTTTACAATTGTGATGTATTTAAATTTTGGTTCTCATTTCAAAATATCTTCTCTCGACATCAAAATTATATTAAGTGTTCTGTTTTATACAATTAAATAGAGTATATACTCTCGGTGTATATACGCCATACGGTTTATTTGAATAACATATTAAGGGCAAGCTCCCTAAATTTTATGTGAATTTGCATACATATTCTGAAACAGGCACACATACAATCAAAATGGAACTTTAGTATATGATTTATTGGGTCTTTTTATTTCGATCTACAAGACAATTAACAGGGAACATTTTCGCTCGATTCGTTTTTTATTCAAAAATTATGCCTTTTTTTAAGGATTATTACATTTTTTTAAAGATTTACTTGGACTATATATTATGTCTAAACTAAAATAAATGTTAACAGTAAGAAAATAGAGTTTACTATCGAATATCAAGATATTTTTTCTCTAGATCAATTAAATTACTTTAGTTATAGGTAAACGAAATAAGAATTGAGACTTACTTTTCGAGCTCGAACGCGATCAAAGAGCGCACGCGATATTCAACTTTATTTTTTTTTTTTTTTTGTTCCTTCAGTTACTGCAATCTGTCTCCTTGGGGGACATTCAGCAGTATGCTGGTTGGTGCTTATAATGCTGGCGCGCACGGCATGTAACCTGTGTCACATCCTTATTGTTACAACAGTAACTATATTTACTGCGATTGTATGAGGTCTTGAGGTATTTTACGCTTTAAGCGTCGCGCATTGGTCTGATTTGACATAAGTGACCGGGCCAGTGAATTTGGGTGTTGTTCTATACGCTCTTTGTACGCTCTAGTATAGCGTACAATTTCTTGTTTTACAGTGGGCATGCGTAGGTCGCGATGTAATAGATCGTTAGGCACAAACCAGGGTGCATTGGTTATCATGCGGAGTGTTTTATTTTGAAACCTTTGTATGATCTCGATGTTTGAATGGGAGGCAGTTCCCCACAGTTGTATGCCATATGTCCAGATGGGCTTGAGTATAGCTTTGTATAAAAGCATTTTATTTTCTAGGGACAGTTGCGACTTTCGTCCAATCAGCCAGAAAAGTTTGCGCGTTTGGATGCCAAGTTGTTTCCTCTTGGTGAAGATATGTTTTTTCCAGGTAAGCCTTTTGTCCAAGTGCAGCCCAAGGTATCTCACATGATCTGCCTGGGGGATAGCAATGTTGTTCAGCGTGACTGGAGGGCAAGTCGAGTCTCTTCGTAAGGTAAATGTTACGTTTACTGACTTTGTTTCATTCGCTTTTATCCGCCACTTTTTAAGCCAGAGGGATATCGGCTACATACATAGGCTGGTGCACACTGGGATTCCTGTCTACCTCTATAAAAAACTAACATGGACTCAAGAGTACCATACGAAAAATACACGAGGTAGAAGCAACAATGCCTTAGTCATACCGAAACACCATACGTCAGGTTTTAAGGGTGGATTCAAGTATTCTGCTTCAAAGATCTGGAACGACCTTCCACCACCCTTAAAGCTAAGTATGTCATATGTATCATTCAAGTCTAAATACAAAAGGATACTCTTGAACAAACAGGCAACAGAGTCAACACTCAAGTAAAACAAAACTTTTGGCTACAAATATTCCCATCCATATACATAATATATATTTATTTTATATATATATATATATATATATATATATATATATATAGATATCTCCATGGGCACTATGTTGATCAAACGTGCCATATAGTTAGTAATTATTTGATCCGTTTTCACTTGTTGATCCGGTTGGTATTTGTGGATCCATTGCCACACTACCGTCCGTATGTGGATCCGAACGGAGCCACAAGTGTCACCATCAGTAATAATAATAATTACGTGCTTTTTATACAAATCCACCTTTTTTGCGTTTTAGCTCTTGTTGATCCGATTCAAATGAGCCAATCAGAGCCCACCGAGCTCAGCCATTGGTCGCTTGCGGCCTTAGCCACTTGAAGGTTTAAAGGCACTTATTCCCGTTATAAAAACGTATGTTGCCGTTCGCCTTCCATAATTTGTTCGGATCTTTGGGAGGGCAAGATAGCTCGTCTATTAGGATAGTGACGATTTGATGTTGAGATTATAATATTTGTATTTATGTTTTTATGTAGCGCTTTGCATATGAACATACACGTATTATAAAAGTATAATTGTTTTAAATTCATTATTTTAGTGTCGTCGTAGATTTTATTTGTAGAAGTTAAAAAAGGATAGTTAAAGATAGTTTTAATGATTTTATTTTGTGAAATTTGGAGTGGCGCTAATTTATTTTTGTAAGCACTCCCCCATACTTCTATTAAATACATTAGGTGCGGCTTTACTAACGTGTTGTAGATGGTGTGGCGTAATTTATGAGGAAGGCAAGAAGTAATATTACGCAGAGATCTAAGAAGTGCTGATAATTTATTTTTTAGGTGGTCGATGTGATAATTCCATTTCAGAGAGCTGCCGATTCGCAAATCTAGGTTATTTCTCGTGGGTTTTATGTTCTAATACAACACCGTTAATTTTAAGTGGAGCGTGTGGTGGAATAATTTTTTTATGAGCTTTTAAATTAGATATATTTATTTTTAGTAGATTGCATTGAAACCATTTATTTAATTCATTTTGTGCTTGCGCTATCATGTATAGAAGGACCAAAATAAAACAGACAGGTGTCATCCGCATAAAGTGTTAGGTGACCATTTAGCTTTAAATCTTGTAAATTATTAATATAAATTAAAAAAAGCAATGGGCCTAGAATCGAACCTTGGGGTACGCCACATGTAATTGGTAAGGGAATGCTATCGTGGTTATCTATTTTAACTATTTGTGATCGATTTTTTAAATATGATTTCAGCATATCTAGTGCTTTACCATTAATGTTAATGGATGTTAATTTCTTTATTAAAAGTTCGTGAGAAACGGTATCGAAGGCCTTTTGTAGGTCAATAAACACTCCCAAAACTATATTGTTTGCGTCAATGTTCTGTTTTATTTTAATAGTTAGATCCATAGTCGCTGACAGAGTGTTACTTTTTGGCTTAAATCCGTATTGACGCACTGAAATAAAATTAAATGAGTCTTAATATTTTTCTAATCTCGTGTGTAAAATCTTCTCCAATATTTTTGACAATACTGGCAAAACCGAAATTGGCCTATGGTTACCAGGTTCAAATTTTGAGCCACTCTTATAGATAGGAGATACTTTCGCTATTTTTAACAAGTCCGGAAAACGTCTTTGACTTATGGTTTGGTTAAAACAGTCGCTTAAGGTATGATTTAATTTTTCTTTGATGCATTTAATTGCTTTTGTAGTAATACCATCAAGACCTGTACTACAGTTTGAATTAAGGTTATTTATAATTATTTATAATTATATATTTTTACTGGCTTCGGTAGGTCTGAACTTATTAGTGAGGTAATTTTTAAAATTTCGTAGTTGTCTTTAGATTTCCTCTCCTCTGAGTTATAAGATGTCGATTCTGGGAAACCAGTAAAAATTACATTTTTTTCGCGGCTCTTTCTGTCCCGTAGTTCCTTGATTAAGTTTTAATTTATATGAAGTTGATTTTTAGACGTAAAACCCGATAGGTTGGCTGACTGATTTATTGATTGAAGATTTAATTCCAGTGATTTTACTATTTGTTCATTTGAGTTCAAGTAATGTACTAATACGGCTCAACTCCGACCGAATATCCTTCATATCATCACTAATCTGCAATCTTGTTCTAGCGGTTGTTTCCATTTTCTGTAAGTAATTTGAGTATCAGTTGGCGTAGAACTCGTAGAAAACGAACTTAGCTTCGATAGATCGGGATGCGATCCACCGGCAGTACCCACTGCATGTTGGCAATCTGCGTACACTCATATTTTCTCCGCAATGGATAATTTGTGCAGGAATATGAGTCGTCATTTCTTTGACCTAAATCTAACATTTTAATTATTTTATCAGATTGATGTCAGAATCAGAGCAAATGTGAACGCTACACGTCAACAAATATTATCTTGATATTTACTGATGTATCTTGGGAGGGATCACAGCACATCCTACACCATCAATACGTATCGCGTCAGTACTGAAGCGTTCTTTGTACGAGCCAGACGATGATGGCAAGATAAATATAGCTATCTAGGTCCTGGGATCAGATCACAAGGATTTCCAGAAATCCAGCGATATATTGTGATCCGTCAATACACTACCCTACACGTCAATAAATATCGTAATCCGATAGTAAATATTGACGGATCACAATATGGATCTTACGTGTAGCGTTCGCCAAAGAGTTGCTCTGATTCAAGAGGTAGGTTGTTATTTGTAGGATGCGTACTACTTGAGAATTATCACCGTCACTGTATGACGAAAGGTTCGTCCAAATATCTATCTTTTTAGGGTTCCGTATTTTTAGTTTCACAACGTTTTCTATAAGTTTCAATTGAATTACGGTCGACTTCTTCAACTTCCATAAAACTCAGGAGATTTTTGCTAGCCCTAATTTCATATCTCCATGTCAATGTCATGCAAGTGCATATAAATGGAACAGATCAACATACGACTTATGATTTGGTATATAAAACGGAGTCAAGAAGTGTTTGAGCATTTCAAAATTTGAACCGTTACGGAGTCGAGTTCGTCTAGTCTAGGCGGATTTAGCAATGTATGGAACATTATACCTAACTATAATATGTTTGTGTACGGAGCCAACAAATACTGTAGTGTTTACGAAAAATTAATCTACGTTACTTAATATACAGTTTCGTTCTGTCGGATCAAATAAAGCTGTAATTTTGATAATATAAATGGATCTGATCAACATACGACTTTGGATTTGGTATATAAAACGGAGCCAACAAGTGTTTATGGGTTTCTGAATTTCGGCCGTTACGGAGTCGATTCAGTTCGAGATCTTAGCAATAAAAATGTTGAGTATATCAATTTCTCCATGAATACGTTTGGCAACGTCGCCCAAATATTTGCGCCGTTGCCACTCCGGGCAAGATCTATGCAACCGGAGTCGAGTAATATGGGGGAAAAGGTGGAGTCGGCAATGCACGGCAGTCGGGCTGGATCAACTTAGTGCCCAAGTTGGTATATATATATATATATATATATATATATTATATGTGTCCACCTGTCTATCGAAATTATTTATATATCTATGTAAGTATATTAATATTGTTTATTTTATAATATTTATATGCATATATGAACACAATATTTAGTTGTATTTATGATTTTTTATTTATATTGATAGGAACAGTTAAAGATTTAATTGTATTATTAGTATTTATATAAATGTAGATTGTAGGACCTCGGAAAATACGCGGGCAGACTGAAAATCAGCGCTGTTCGGGCCACAGCCCACAGCATGGCTGAGTCTGTTCCGATTGCCTAATATGTGTTACTTTAAGTTAAGATAGCCTAAGTTTTTGTGGCAATAAAGCTTTTCATTTCATTTCATTTTCATTTCATTTCATTCATTATATCTCATTTAGGCCTTGTTGGAGTATTTCTGAGGCTATTTTTGGGTTGTTATGTGTAGCTAGTAGAGCGGTATCATCAGCAAAAGTTCCAGTAACCAAAGATTCAGATGTCGGTAGATCCGCAGTGAAAAGAAGGTATGGGACCAAGTACGCTGCCTTGCGGAACTCCTGCTTTTATAGGGCGAAGATCTGACAGTGCATCTCCTTGTTGTACTATGAAATGACGCTGCTGGAGGAATGATTCTAATATTCTGTAAAGGTAGTCTGGTAGCCCGTTTTTTAGTTTGAATAGCAATCCTTCATGCCACACCCGGTCGAAGGCTTGAGATATATCTAGGAATGCACTGGCGCAGTAGGATTTACTTTCTAATGATTCCATGATATGTTTTGTTAGTCTATGCACTTGGTCGATGGTAGCATGCTTACTGCGAAATCCAAACTGGTGATCGGGAATTAGCTCCTTTTCTTTGAGTATCGGCAGGATGCGTTGCAATAGCAGGGACTCGTATATCTTAGATGGAGTAGGTAGCAGGCTTATGGGCCTATATGATTTTGCTTCCTCAGGTTGTTTCTCTGGCTTCAGCAGCATTATGATTTGTGCGACCTTCCACTCCAAACTCCAAAGGAAAGAAATGCAGTCTTGTCATTGCATTAAATAGTGACGTAAGGAAGATTATGCCAGATTCAGGTAGTTCTTTGAGTATACGATTTGTGATAAGGTCGTATCCTGGGGCCTTATTTGGGTCAGATTTTTTTATAGTCTGGGAAACCTCAGATTTGGTAAATTTAATAGACATATCCTGTGTACCTTTTGGACTGCTTAAGCGGTTAGTAATTTCTGCTGCATCTTCTGGTGTGCCGTCATATGGGTGAGGAGTGAATACATTTGAGAGATGTTCCGAAAAGGTTTTGGCTTTCTCTTCGTCTGTCCGTGCCCATGTACCATCTAATTTTCTTATAGGATGCGATACATTAATGGGCCGTTTTAGTTTCCGGGTGGCTTTCCATAAAGAATAATCCGAGGAAGCAGTAGCATCCAGGCCGGTGAGGTAATTGTGGAAACCATCATTTCTATCTTTCTCCAGAGTGCGCTTTAGTTGTCTGCTAGCGCTGACAACGCTATTCAACTTTATTACGGCTGTATTAGCGTCTAGTACCGTAACCGGTCTCTCAGTGCCAGAAATGAAAAAGGGAGCCTCCTCTTAACGTTATTACTTATTAGTAAGCACATAATAAAATATGCACTTCTAACTTCCACAACCAATTGATTTTAGAATTCGTGCATGAGTGGGTATCGCTTATTTTAATTTTAGAGCAGGAAAAATTCTCATACTTATTCTATAGTGAAAAAGTAATAATTAAACTAGTAGTTTCTTTCATAGTCGAATCAGTCAGAGGCGATATAAACTATAAAAGACCGTGAAGCATAATCATTTATTTTTGCACGAAAAATAAGTGGAACATCATTCTATATATGAATGTTATGTATGATTACTGTTTCGCGAATCGATCGAAGTTAGACGACTTGCGAAAGCAGGCTTTTATAGGTATAAGGGAAAAAGTTCCTTTAACAAAACCATGTATTTTAAACATATGGTCGTTTGCTGAACATGTTTATAAACTGTCGATTATATTTTGTTTAAATAAATATATAAGTTAACTCTGAAGGAAAGGAATAAAATGCGTAGAATCTGTAATCCGCGATGAGAGTAACAAAAAAGTCGCGGTCGATTCAATATAAATGCAAATTAGTCGAAAGACAAACAGATCGCAGGAAATATTAATGTACAGGAGTTGTAGATGCCTCTCCTCCCGCCCCTCCCCCCGCACCGCACCGCCGCCGCCTCACCCCCGCGCTGGCTTTAACCAAATTCATAAAACTCGTAACTTCGTACATATTGAGAAATGTTGCATTGCGTTAGAATTGATTGACGCGCCCGGGTATCCTTCATTTGAATTTTTTGTGGTCTCTCTTTTTATCTTTCCACAGTTGTGTTAGTCTTAGCGGCTAAGATTTTCAATGGAAATTGAAACTTGTGTCCGACTGAGATATGATCTCCAGAAAATATCATTGACATGCGACATCAGCTATTAATGACCTTTTATATAATTATAATATTATATACATAGACTCATTCTCATTAGTAAACGCTGTTTCCAGATTTGCGAATGGATGATGAGAGGACCGTTCAGCCGCGGCCGGTGGGAGCCGCGGCCCGCGGCAGCAGTTGGCAGCGTCTCAAATGTAATGTTTGCGCAACAGATAAATTTAGCTTCTTTCCGCGACACACGACGCTGTTATAATAATATTATACCGGCCCATGCATCACGCTCGCCATACTCACTCCCCCCGACAATTACTGAATTTACTACAACACAATATACGAGCTTCGCATATATTTCTACTAGAACAAAAATTAAGGACGCGATATGCGACAAATCTATATTATTTTGAAGAATGCAGAGCACATAATAACAAGATTTGAAAAGAAAAAAAGAATGTTTGTAAATTAAACGTTATATCATAAAAATTAAAAACCTACTAAAACAAACAATGCAATCTATACTAATATTATCCCACCAGAAACATTTTCATGTAAAATGTTGCCAAGACGAGCCCATATGACTCGCATTGTCAAAAAGTTATCAGATCTCATGTAGAGCCCAGCTTCTAACACTACACGCCCTCTCTACAAGGCCTAACTTCACAAACTCTACACCTTAGTCAAAATATGTGGCTTGGCCATTTCGCTACATTCACATCGGCGTAAAGTGAAAAATTAATTCACTGTTCATTACTTTTGTGTTATACAATAGTTCTTGTAGTAACGAACGGCATCAGTAAGTCATCGATATCAGACAAAAATGCTCATAAAATAACAACTAGCGGGCTTATCCGAATAAAATTTTTATAGGACCAATAATTCAACACCATTCCGCATCAAACAAAAAAAGAATCACGTAAATCGGTACAGAAACCTCGGAGTAATCTGTGTACATACATAAAATATATATATATATATATATATATAGATATCTCCACGGGCACTATGTTGATCAAACGTGCCATATAGTTAGTAATTATTTGATCCGTTTTCACTTGTTGATCCGGTTGGTATTTGTGGATCCATTGCCACACCACCGTCCGTATGTGGATCCGAACGGAGCCACAAGTGTCACCATCAGTAATAATAATAATTACGTGCTTTTTATACAAATCCACCTTTTTTGCGTTTTAGCTCTTGTTGATCCGATTCAAATGAGCCAATCAGAGCCCACCGAGCTCAGCCATTGGTCGCTTGCGGCCTTAGCCATTTGAAGGTTTAAAGACATTTATTCCCGTTATAGAAACGTATGTTGCCGTTCGCCTTCCATAATTTGTTCGGATCTTCGGGAGGGCAAGATAGCTAGCTCGTCTATTAGGATAGTGGCGATTTGATGTTGAGATTAATAATATTTGTATTTATGTTTTATGTAGCGCTTTGCGGATGAACATACACGTATTATAAAAGTATAATTGTTTTAAATTCATTATTTTAGTGTCGTCGTAGATTTTATTTGTAGAAGTTAAAAAAGGATAGTTAAAGATAGTTTTAATGATTTTATTTTGTAAAATTTGGAGTGGCGCTAATTTATTTTTGTAAGCACTCCCCCATACTTCTATTAAATACATTAGGTGCGGCTTTACTAACGTGTTGTAGATGGTGTGGCGTAATTTATGAGGAATGCAAGAAGTAATATTACGCAGAGATCTAAGAAGTGCTGATAATTTATTTTTTAGGTGGTCGATGTGATGATTCCATTTTAGAGAGCTGTCGATTCGCAAACCTAGTAGATCGGGAGATATTGACACAAAATTTCGAGTCATTTGTAACAGTATGGCGGTTCTACAGGGGTCTTAGTACGCAATGACAAAAAGAAAAATGATGGTGTGAACGCTGGTACCGGCGGCTTAGTCGCGTGGGCGTTAGTCGAACTCGTCGGAAAAATAGCGAAAGTCAAACGATAGAATTTACCGATAGCCCATAAAAAAAGATGTAGACGGTAGTGTCATGCCATACTTTTCCGGTGTGACATAAATCCCGCCATACCGACGCGAATGCGTTGATTTTAAAAAACAATTCAACCATTGGTACCAGGCTATCTTTTGCACAGGCAACCATCGTCGTGCAGCCATTTACGAAAATCGCCATGCCATACTTTTCAGACGATTCTAAATGGTTGCCATACCGCCGAAATGATTTTGTTTAATTGAATGAAATGTTGAAATGAATGTTTAATTGAATGAATTTTGTTTACTATTTGTTCATTTGAGCATACATATTTTTCAAATAATGTACTAATACGGCACAACTCCGACCGAATATCCTTCATATCATCACTACATCTGCAATCTTGTTCTAGCGGTTGTTTCCGTTGTCTATAAGTAATTTGAGTATCAGTTGGCGTAGAACTCGTAGAAAACGAACTTAGCTTCGATAGATCGGGATGCGATCCACCGGCAGTACCCACTGCACCACTGCTGGTTAAACGTGTTGGCGATCTGCGTACACTCATATTTACTCCGCAATGGATAATTTGTGCAGGAATATGAGTCGTCATTTGTTTTTGACCTAAGTCTAACATTTTAATTATTTTATCAGATTGATATCAGAATCAGGGCAAAGACGAACGCTACACGTCAATAAATATTATGATAATTATCTTGATATTTACTGATGTATCTTGGGAGGGATCACAGCACACCCTACACCATAAATACATATCGCGTCAGTACTGAAACGTTCTTTGTACGAGCCAGAAGTGATGACGGCAAGATAAATATTGCGATGTAGGTCCTGGGATCAGATCACAAGGAGTTCCAGAAATCCAGCGATATACAGGGTTAGTTTTCAATGACCGGCCAAATTTTCAGAAATGGTTCAGAATCGATAACATTTTAGATCTAATGAAAAAAAATAACGTTTTTTTTTTAAATTAGATTTCATTCCTGTCCACCACTAAAAAGCGAACGTGTGGACATTAAAAAAGCACAATTCAGTTCAACAACCTAGATAGGTAGAAGTTAGCACACACATAAATTTGGCGATGCGCGCACGCACCCAAGTGCATTGATTCTGGCGGTGTTTACGATTTAGGCAATTTTTAAGACATTTTCAAATGAATGCTTTTATTTTTATTTTATTTTATTCAACAATAATGTTTCAAATGTACCTTTGGTTTAATATCTAGATCTTAATTTTAAATTTTGGCTGGTCATTGAAAACTAACCCTGTATTGTAATCCGTCAATACACTACCCTACACGTCAATAAATATCGTAATCCGATAGTAAATATTGACGGATCACAATATGGATCTTACGTGTAGAGTTCGCCAAAGAGTTGCCCTGATTCAAGAGGTAGGTTGTTATTTGTAGGCTGCATACTACTTGAGAATTATCACCGTCACTGTATGACGAAAGGTTCCGTATTTTTAGTTTCACAACGTTTTCTATAAGTTTCAATTGAATTACGGTCGACTTCTTCAACTTCCATAAAACTCAGGAGATTTTTTGGTAGCCCTAATTTCATATCCGCATGTCAATGTCATGTAAGTGCATATAAATGGAACAGATCAACATACGACTTATGATTTGGTATATAAAACGGAGTCAAGAAGTATTTGAGCATTTCAAAATTTGAACCGTTACGAAGTCGAGTTCGTCTAGTCTAGGCGGATTTAGCAATGTATGGAACATTACCTATGTTTGTATACGGAGCCAACAAATACTGCAGTATTTACGAAAAATTAATCTACGTTACTTAATATACAGTTTCGTTTTGTCGGATCAAATAAAGCTTTAATTTTGATAATATATATGGATCTGATCAACATACGACTTTGGATTTGGTATATAAAACGGAGCCAACAAGTGTTTATGGGTTTCTGAATTTCGGCCGTTACGGAGTCGATTCAGTTCGAGATCTTAGCAATAAAAATGTTGAGTATATCAACTTCTCCACGAATACGTTTGGCAACGTCGCCCAAAAATTTGCGCCGTTGCCACTCCGGGCAAGATCTATGCAACCGGAGTCGAGTAATATCGGGGAAAAGGTGGAGTAAGGAATGCACGGCAGTCGGGCTGGATCAACTTAGTGCCCAGGTTGGTATTTATATATATATATATTGTAATATATACCGGCCGAATTGATAACCCCCTCCTTTTTTAGAAGTCGGTTAAAAAAAGTATGTGTATAATTAATAAACAATCAATTTTGTATTCAATTAAATAATTATAATATGATTTTAAATATTTTCCCCATATTACTGTCAAAATTATCCCTATAATTACCTATTTCCAAATATAGATATTTTCAATCTATACCAAAATATTATAATTACCTATTTCCAAATATAGATTTCAGTCTATACCAAAATATGATTAGGATCTAATCCATCTCAATATCGGCGCCCCGGGTCCCTGCAGCGGACCGAGGGACGCGTCACCCGCCGTACCCTTGCCGGCCGGGCTGCCGGGGTCTTCACACAGGTGACAAATTAAATTGCAATTTTCTTGAAAAAACCCTAACCTAGCAAAATTCGCTTACTTTACGACTTTACTTTTTACGTGTTTAAACTTTATATTATATTAATATTACATTTCTTATCAATTAATATAAACTATTTACCTACTACTTAATATGCACCTACTTATATTATTTTATGTTTTTGAATATTTTATAAGTTCTCTCATAATCGAGGACTCGACCATTTTTGCGGGCTTTTGGCCAAACAAAGATGCCTATATTCTAAGCTTTTATATTTTAATGGGTGGGACAAACAAACAAACTTAATTAATCTAAAGATACAAATTTGCTAACTATACGGCACGTATTTAAAATAACGGCCTTTTGTAAAAGAATAAGTGTTACTATGAATGCTTAAAATTTTGAGGCTCGAGTGAAGTGATTGGGTATGATTTCTGCACTGAAAAATCAATTGTTTTATTTTCCCTTAGAGAACAACGTTTATTCCAAAATAAGACTTTTTTAATTTGAATAATATAATTATTTTCACAAAGCAAACAACTAATGACCTATTGAACCTCATAATTTGACTTGGCTAGTTTTTAGAACCTCACAAAATATAAACAGCATTTAAAACTAGCCTCATCAGATTATGGGGATTTTTCAGTTCACCTAAGAACTTAATACATCTTTGTAAATAAATTTCTGGACTGTCTACAGAACTTGGCAAACATTTAGATCTCATTTCTTTTTTTGGCCAAGATTGAACTCGGCTCCAATTTTTACATTTATGTTTTTGGTGGGATATCATTACTTTTTGTACAGAAAATTACTCTGCAAATTTGATTTACTTTATGAATATAATACTTTTTAAATACGTTTTTTTTTTTCTTGCGGTTTCTCTGTATGGTTTGTTTCACAGATCTAGTACACCTAGATTTGCAATGCTGTGGTGAAAAGAGATAGATAGCTACGCTTACATTATGTGAGTGAAGGGGATGTAGATCCGTTTTTTTTTTGTCCTTATCTGCGTGGCCACTTTTTTGATGGCCTACTGTCAAATCTGGGCCAAACAAACAAAGCAGATCTGATTTTTGATTAGTTTTCTTGTGTCTACTGTTCTTTTTGGTGATAAATACATTAGGAAGTTAATTATAAAAGTGTTCTGAATGTACTACGTGTACTGAGTGCTTATAATTATGGGTGGTTGCAGCGTATTAGGCTATAACACCCGCACGGAAACAAACGCCGATGGAATTTCATTTCATTCGTAAGTAAACAATTAAATAAAGATACATAATATCAGAATCATTATAATTGACTGTTTCCTATCAACTGATCATTCTTATTGTTAATATTTCGTGGTAATTTTAGCTTTTAAGTGTAAGATAACCTCAATCACAATGTTGCCTGCAAATGGGAAAAAAGTCCACAAAATTGCAAAAAAATGTTTGTCCCATAGTTTTCTAACATATCCCAGAAAATCCCCGGAAAATGCGTGGGAAATGCCCGGAACATTCCCGGAAAATATCCAGAAAATGTCCGGGAAAAGCGCACAATAAGATCTGGAAAATTCCCGGAAAATGCCTGGGAAATCCCCGGGAAATATCCGGAATATGCGTGGAAATGTCCGAAAAAAGCGTGGAAAATGCCTGGGAAATGCGTGAAAATGTCCGGGAAAAGCGTGGTAAATGTCTGGAAAATGTCTGGGAAATGCCTGTAAAATATCCGGAAAATCCCCGGAAAATGCCTGGGAAATGCCCGGAAAGTTCCCGGAAAATATACGGAAAATGCGTGGAAAATATCTGGAAAATCCCTTGAAAATGCCTGGGAAATCCCCGGAAAATGTCAGGCAAATGCCTGGAAAATGCCTGGGAAATGCCTGGAAATTGCCTGGAAAATATCTGGAAAATATCCGGAAAATGCGTAAAAAGGGCCGGAAAAAAGCGTGGAAAATGCCTGGAAAATCCCCGGAAAATGCCTGGGTAATGTCCGGAAAATGCATGGAAAATATCCGGAAAAAGTGTGGAAAATGGCCACTTCAAATTTGCGAAGTAATTAAAGCAGAAAACCAAAAAAAGAAAAAGATAGCTAAAATCTTTCTTATTAAAATATGTATATGGGATATTCATATTTCATACTTAATGTATGGGAGGGTTTAAAGATAATTTTTTTGATATTTCTCGATTTATTTAAAAAAAATTTATTAATACGGCCATTTTACTCATTAGGTTAAGTACTTTCGATATCAGTTTAAAGTTTTTTGTTATCTGTAATACTTACGGAAAAATCGCCTGTGCACACTTAACGATTACACCCTGTATATCTATGAGTCAGTCAGTATTAAAAATTGCGATTTTTGGATATTAATATTAACGCAACTGTTTAATCTGTATATTTTATGAAATTTAAGGTTCTTGTTTATGTTAGGGTCCTCATTATGTAGGTTTGTTTAAGTTAAATAGTTTTCAAGTTATAAGGGGGTGAAAAGTGGCTCCAAATGGTTCGTGTAAAAATACACACGGCTGCTGCTCGCCAGTTCTTTTCGTTTTAACTCGGCTTGACACGCTGTCGCGTGTCTAGATAATATTATTACTAGCTTTCTGCCCGCGGCTTCGCCCGCGTTTTAAGAGAAAACCCCGCATAGTTCCCTTTCCCGTGGGACTTCCGAGATAAAACCTATCCTATCTCTCAAGTTGGATCGAACTGCACGTGGCGTGCGAATTTTATTATAATCGGTTAGATGGTTTAGGAGTCCATTGAGGACAAACATTGTGACACGAGATTTATATAATATACTAGTGGTTCGCCCCGGCTTCGCCCGTGGTACCTACATGTTTACGTTTTTTTTTCATAAAAACTATCCTATCTCTCAAGTTGGATCGAACTGCACATGGTGTGCGAATTTTATTATAATCGGTTAAGTGGTTTAGGAGTCCATTGAGGACAAACATTGTGACACGAGATTTATACTATACTAAGAAGATTATTAAGAGTGGCGCAATTACCCAAAAGTGAATTTCATCAATTATAAATCTATCCTTTACATTCATTGTTAAGTAAGTAATAAAAAACAACAGAGAGACTATGTATTATATATTTTATATATTTTTTCAATAAATTGGCGCAATAATATTGACATAGTAATAATAAATCTTAATAAATATAATATTATAAAGACGCAAATTCAATTTAGGAGACAGTGATTGATATTTATACCGACCGCAGCTCGCAAGTCCATCCATCTTGATGATTAACATCAAGCGCTGGCGGCGCGGCGGGCCGTGCCACCGTGGAGTGCAACGCGCTGTGCATTGCGGTGCGGCGCCGCGCGCTTTTGTTCGTTCGTCAAATTTTTATTGGTTTCTATTTTTTTTTTGAGATAAAGTGGGCGGGATTTGTGGAGTTTGTGGAACATGTCAATGTGGTGCCTGCGGAGTGTGTGCGTCGTGCGGATCATGCGATGTGTGCGGTGTGTGCGAGTTAGGTACGCGAGTCGCGTGGTGATGAATGATGTGTGTGTGAATCTAGTGGAGCATGCGGTACGCGTGGTGGTGGCACTTGAGGTGGCTTACGAGTGTTTTGAGGTTTATTTTGTAGACGCGGTACAGGTGAAGCGTGCGCACCGTCCGGAATATGCGGGGTGACGGGGATAAGAGACTTGTGCAAACTGTGGGGAACTTTCGGAATATGCGGTGGGTGAACATTTGATCTGTGTGACACGCTTGACCCAGATGGAGTGTGTGGGGTAGGAGCGGGACTGGGAGGCGAAGCTGTGAGGTCCAAAAGCACACGATGAAGTCTATCGATATCTTGCTGCTGGAGTGCCACCTCCCTTTGCAATTCCTCAAGAGACAGCTTAACAGCCAACCATTCAGATTTCACATCAAGAGCCTAATACATGCAAGCAAATTAATTTTTATCACAAATTGTATCCGTTACCAAACATTTATTAATATATTTTTAAGAGACTTAGATCGATTCAATTCTGTATAACAACAGCTGTACATTGAATAAATAAAAAAACACCCTAATAGTACCATCATACAAAGTGCTTAACTTAAAGACCAAGTAAACGAGTTATTACCTTAACTTCCTTGATTGCAGCTTGTCGATTCACCTCAAATATTATGATTAGTGACCCCATAGTAAATATAACGATTTCGCCTAAAACGAAAAGATTAGGAAAGCTTTAAAAATAAGTATAATATTTATATTTCCATTTCGCTCATTATACAAAACTTTACTACAATTTGTCTGCATTTATTGGTACTAGCTATTATTCCTCTCCTCTAACTAATTTCCTTCCGTACTCCGGTTGTCTGGAAGAAATCGCTATTTAGCGATAAGACCGCCATTTGTTTTAATTTATCATCATATTATTTAAGTTATCTAAGAGCAATAAAGGATAAATAAAAAAAAATAAAAAAATATTACTCCACTTTTGTGTGAGTAATAACTTTAGTATATTCGTTTTAATGATAACATAATGTTGAATAAGCACCGATGAGGTCGCCGCCGAGGTCGATGGCCCGCTGGCGCGGCAGCGGCGCGCGCGGCCCCGGGCGCAGGCGCGTGCCGGCCAGCCGCAGCGACCACGCGCGCGCCGCCCACTCGCCGCGCCGGAACAGCTCCGCCACGCGCACGCACACCTCCGTGCCGAAGCGCGGGTGTGACTTGGCGAGCGTCTGCAGCGCACACACACCGTCATCTCGATACCGACCCACCCGTCGTAGCCCCGATCTTGTCGTATTTGAAACAAGTATCACATCAACTAAATCATATCAAAATGAAACACATATTCATCATATCAAAAAATAACAAGTTCACATATTTTTTATTATAATTATAGGGGATACATTTTTGATAAATAACAAATAACGAGCTACCAAACTATTATAATACAGGCTAAAGCACGTCTGTGAACCAACACAACATGTAAACTAGATAGGTACCTAATTGAAGCATAAGAACAATAATTGCCTTAACTCTGGCGGCTATAGGAGAGCTGAGCTGCCGCGCCAGCAGAGTGGCCAGCTTAAACATCGGGAACTGGTCCGCGACCATCGTGTCGTGGCTCCTTCACATTGCGCGCCTGTACAGCCTATTACCTGTGTTCATGGTCAGCATAGTGTATTTTTTACACGACCAATTTCACCCAAAAGACAGCCTCGGTCTAGCTTTGTCAGTGCTTCATTTTATTGACGTATTTTTGACTTTAACATAAACTTAATGTAATTCCTGTGATCATGTACGCCTAAGGGCCGATTTTTCAATGCCCAGATAAACAGCTAGATAGACTTTATAAAATAAAAATAGAAACTATCGAATATAATATTTAAGTTATTTTAGGATGTAGACTAGAAACATCATTATTGAATCATTATTTTAAAAGAGCAACTATAGAGTTTCTTGCCGGTTCTTCTCCACAAATACAGCTTTTCGAATCAGTGGTAAATGTTAAAAATAGGTTATGACTGTGGTTATGACGATTCAAAAGTGCTAGAAGAAGTCTAATTGAATAAGTAGGTAAATGTTTGAGTTTGAATTATTCTTACGTTAATTTAAATATATTGTATTGTTGAATTGCCGTCTCCAAGGAGTATAAAATATATTACTTTCATACAAACAAATTTTAGATTAAACTTCTGAAAGATTATACTTTTCATGACAGATAATGATCTGTCAATATTTTGAAATTTATCAACGATCAAGTGATACTTTAAATTTTTCTTTCTAATAAATAAAATCTACAAAATATCTTTATTGTGTAATAAAATCATGGAAATAGCGTACGCATACACGAAACGGCGTTGTGACTTCGGGCGGCAGCCGCTGTTCTGCGAGCAGGGCCCCGAGATGTGCGACACCATCGGCACCAACGTGGCGGAGCACAAGCAGTACATCCTACGCAACCCCGTGCACCAGGCCACGCAGAACACGCCCTGCTTCTCCGAGCATTACGTCAATACCATACGGTACGAGACTCGACTGGAGTCGCCCGAAAAGATATTCCCGATTTATCTCTGTCATAATAAAACAGTCGTTCGAACGATCGATTTATCGAGTTGTTTCCGATTGCAGGGCAGAATATACTACTACGGGTGCAAACCATGCGGAAGGGGGTTGGCCGAAAGACGTTAATGTTGTGGATCCCGAGGCTACTCAGCGATATCGAAGAAAAATTGAAAAAGATGACAACTACATCCATTGCGTCATGTCATTAGCGCCTGTTAGTTATAATTTTGTATAATACTTTTTTTTTATTCATATTGCGTATCTTTCATCTTTGTATCATAAATAAATATTTAAATATAAAAATATTGGCAGGGAATGGACCACTACGTGATGCAAAATAATGCTATCGATATGTATCGCACGTACTACGCGGAGATGCCGTCGCTGCCGGCCGTGGAGCGCAACAGCTGCCGTACGGTGAACGTGTACCGCGACGCGAGCGGCCCGCGTCCCGTCGGCTCCATCAGCTGGCAGCCGGATGGGGGCCAGCGCTTTGCTGTCACCTACTGTGATGTCGATTTCAATCGCAACCCGCGTTCCTCTGTCGTGTCCTATATTTGGGACATCGAGAACGCTAATAACCCTGAAGTTATATTCACTCCGACGTGCCCGCTCCTAGACTTGCAATTTAACCCGCGTGATCGAAATATGCTCGCCGGAGGACTAATAAATGGTCAAGTGGGAGTGTGGGACAGGCGACACGACGGCGACGCCAGCGTCAAGTGCGCGCCCCATGTGGCGCATCGCGAGCTGGTCCGCAATGTCCTCTTCATTAATTCCAAGTCTGGGCAGGAGTTCTTCTCGTCCGGCCCAGACGGCGCCTGCAAGTGGTGGGATATTCGCAACATGAGCGAGCCGACTGAAGAAATGATAATAGACGTTGTAAAATCTTCCTTTGACGTCCAATCGATGGCCAACTCTAATGGAGTTAGCACACTCGAATACGAGCCGACCATCCCCACGCGTTTTATGGTCGGAACTGAAAACGGCTTTGTGATAGGCGGCAATCGAAAAGGGAAAACGCCAATGGAAAAATTACCAGCAAAGGTAACGTTTATAATTGTATTAACTTATACAATCAACGCAAAGAGTGATTATCTGATTTATATTAGTTTCTACACTTTATCGAATTCTTTGTTTTTAGTTCGAAGCCCATCTTGGCCCCGTGTGGTCCTTGGAGCGCAACCCAAACTTCCTGAAAAACTTTCTAACGGTGGGCGACTGGACGGTGCGCGTGTGGAGCGAGGACTGCCGCGAGTCCGCCGTGGTGTGGTCTCCTCCTCACCGCCACAAGATCACCGCAGCCACCTGGAGCCCTACTAGGTTATAAGTTTAACGTGTGAGAGTTTTTATAAGAACTCAGTATACTTTGAACTTTTCTATGAGTGTCAAATCTGAAAAGGCTTGCATAAGTAGCTGATGGAGACAATTTAATTTATCGGTTTATAATTGTTGTATGTTTGGATAATCATACTTACAACGGTTAAAACGTTAGATTATCACTGATGCTGGTGACTCAGTGGAACGGGCTGCTGGCAACGTGGGACCTGCTGCGGCGGCAGCACGAGCCCGTGCTCACCATGCAGGTGTGCGAGGAGCCGCTGCTGCGCGTGCGCATGCACGAGGGGGTAAGCGCGCTGTCCCTATAATGTTGACATATTCAGTCTCCAAATTTTCAAAACTAGAAAAAATTCAAATGGGACAACCAGAGGGCAAGAGCTTTATAAAAAGAAAATGTTTAAAATCGGCACTATTATTGTTTAATAATAAAAACACTATTACAAGCAAATCGAATACTAACCGTGGATTCTCGTTAAGCGCTTTAAAAAAAATAATAAATAGTTACTGATGATAATGTTGCGTCACAATTTAAATTTGAATTTCTTATAAAATATTATAAGTCTAAAAATTTATTGGGTGTAAGTACGTTATAATGAATGTTATTTTTGTCGTATGTATGAAGGGTACTCTTGCGGCTTGCGGCAGCCGAAAGGGCAACATCTACATGACAGAGCTGTCACAGAACATGGCGCACTCGGACAAAAACGATAAAGTCCTGCTCACTGCTGTAAGTTCCCTACTGTCCCACTACCTCAGTCATATAATAATTTATGTCTTAATATAGTGCAATGTATTGCATCCATAGTTATAAATGTATTGTATATTATTCATAACAGTAAAGTGTGAAGTATAACGTGTCACGAACAGATATTCGAGCGCGAAGCGAAGCGCGAGCGCATCCTGGAGGCGCGCATGCGGGAGATCCGGCTGAAGCTGCGGCAGGCGGAGGAGGGCAGCCCGGCCACGTCCGTGTCCGACTTCGACCCGGCGGCCGGCGACCGCGACCTCGCCGAGGCCACTGCCGACTACATGCAAGCCGTCAAGAAGGAGCTCGCCGCCATGTAGCCCCCCCCCCCTCCCCCCAGCTCCACTTGACTCCTATTCTACATTACAGGGTGCCCCAATAAGTATGGATATATTGAAGCCATAAGGTAGAAGTCCTAGAAGGCTATCCGAATCGCCCCCATGTATGTTGCGATTTTTCGTATTTTCGGAGCTATGACGTTTTTTTTTTAATTTTCGCCTATTGCCGAGTACGATGAGATTTTTATTAATTATGGTGACGTGACTTATTGCGGTAGATGCTTGATTTTTTTGTGTGCTAAGCTGAAAGATAGGCCTATTCAGCATGGTAACATTTACTATCCTTAGATTTTTGAATGGAATAAAAAAAAGAATTGAATGCCAAGAAAGGCCCTCTCTGCCTGAATAGCCCTCTAGGTCCTCTACCTCCTGGCTTTAGTATATCCATAGTCCATACTTCTGGGGACACCCTGTATATTATAACATCGTTGCGTCGCACGTTCTTATAATATTTCTTCGCGTTTTCACTTATTTCGTAATGTTATTTACGACGTTGTAAACAAATGTTATTATTACTTTACGGCTTAAGCTATTACGCATAATAGTAATAAATATTAATTTAAAAATAAAATCAAGTATGTATTTGGAATAAAATTGTTTATATTTTAACAAAATTAACGAAAAAAAATGTGACAATGAAATGATACAATATTTAAACCTTATAATATAATGTTATCCCACCACTTGTACTTATTGTAATACTAGCTCTCCGCCCGCAGCTTCGCCCGCGTTTTGAAAGAAAATCCCGCATAGTTCCCGTTCCCGTGGGATTTCCGGGATGAAACCTATCCTATGTGTTAACCAAGTTACCCTCTATATGTGTGCTAAATTTCATTGTAATCGGTTCAGTAGTATTTGCGTGAAAGAGTAACAAACACAAACACAAACACACACACACACACACACATCCTCACAAACTTTCGCATTTATAATATTAGTAGGAAACTAATAAGCCATCTAGTCACTATTTAGTGCACTACATTGTAATTGCAGTAAGTAATTAATAAAATATCCAATTTTAAAATTACCCTACTGTTTGCAGTCACTCTAATTTTTTAACCATACTTGATAGACTTAGGTACTAATTTTTATTTTTCTATATGAATATCATTGCAAAATGATAAAATACTAAACATATCACATAAGTAAATTTTTTGCTTTCGAATGTTCACCAAATAATATAGTTCAATTATACATAATATATATTATTTGGTTTATATTATTAATTGATCATCGATTCCATTTCTCCAGAATGCTAAGTGAGTATATAAAAAATTGTCGATATCGCCGTATTTTAACGCGAGAAACGTGAACCGGCACCGCGACCAAAATAGATCAGCGCCACACGCGTGCGCTTTCTTCCGCGCGTACGCAATAAGAACAGTGTCAGAGAGGATCGTCTTACAAAATGTTCGCGGATAGATCGAAGCTCGCTAACAACCCCTGGCAGGGCGAGGCCGGGTGCACTCGCGTTGCTTTGGATTGTGTGTTCGAGAGACTGGCGCCGCGCGAGCTGCTGTGCTGCGGCGGCGTGTGTCGCGCGTGGCGGTGCGCGGCCCGCGCGGGCCCGCTGTGGCGCCGCGCGCTGCTGCCGCGCGCCGGGCCGCGCCTCCTGCGCGCGCTCGCCGACACCGCGCGCGCTAACCGCGACACACTTGTCCCGCCCGATGCTCGACCCGATTGCTCGAAGCGTAATCTATTCTTATTAAAACTTAAAACCGACCCAAACCCGAAATTTGGAGACGTCAAAAATGGCACTCTAAAGCTAAAAATAAATTAACATAATTATTATTTTTAACGCTACAAGTAATATTACAATTTAGAACAAAAAAAAACTGATCCCTCACTCTCCCAATCATGTAAACTGCCCCTATCCCTGCTTCAATATTTTTGTCATTATATTACTCTTTTTATAATAATGAAAAAAATCCATAGCAATAGCGCGTATTCAAATTTATATTTCAGAATCATGGGCGTCATGGAACTGGGTATACGAGGGTATGCTGTCAATGGCCCGGTGGGAACGCAGCGAGAGCCTCGCGCCCGCTGCCGGCGCCCCGCTCGTGCACATGGCCCTCGACTCCAGCGACACACGCCTCGCTATTCTAGCCGAAGACGGACACCTATCGGTAACAGTCATACACTAAACAAATTATACACTTCCTCATCTTTCCTCGAGAATTGCTCTATGTATTAAAAATACTGCAACAGAATCCGTTGAGTAATTTTAAAGATCTGAGCATACATAGGGACGATGAACGGAAAGCAGCAAGCAACTTCGTTTTATAGTGTGTACCGATACAGAAGATTTAAATGTTTGATTAGATTTGGGCGCGCAGTAGCGCGGGAGAGATGGGGCATTGGCGCGAGCACTGGAGTGGCGTGGCGAGCGCGGAGTGGCGCGAGGCGTGCAGCGTGCAGTGGGCCCCGCGCGCGCCGCGTCTGCTAGCCGCCGGCGCCATGCTGCTGGCCGACCGCTGGGAAGTTCTCGTGTTCGACGTCGGTATAACTAACTTGTACACTATTATACAATTAGAATTGGGCGCGAAGAAGCACGGGAGCGACGGGGCGAGCGCGTAGTGGCACGTGGGCACGAGTTTATTTAACAAACATAATAATATATTAGTCGCCGAATCCCTACAAAAGTCATGTCAATGTATATTATATAAGAATTATATTATGCATAAATATGAAGTCTTACATTAAATACTTGTTCTTAGACGATTTTCGTGGAAAAATAATATGTAGAGCCGCCTGCTCTGCGGGCACGTCCTGCTGCTGGATGGACGACGACAGCTTCTTGACGCTGCGCGTGCAGCTGCTCGGGCCGGGCCAGGCGTGCACCACGGTGTGGCTTAATGCCGCTGCGCAAGTATTTCTTATCATGTTATAATAACATTTTGACTACTTTTTGTTATAATATACTTCCACTGATATCACATGTTTTATTATTTCTCACAGGAGACGTACTCCGAACACGCTGGAGTTGTAATGCCTCTGCTACGAATTTATAATGAAGCTGCCGCTAACATCACGTGAGTAGATTTTGGTAATTTTTAGTATTAGAGGAACATATCGGCTTATTACAATGAGTCTTGAAATTATTTTTAGACATATTCTTATTGCAGATGCTCCTTTTAATCTTGACGAAAAATATGCGTCAGTAGAAGAAGAAAATATGGAAGAAGGCGAGTGCGAAGACAATATGCCTCAAGCGGCTTACTTTCGCTGCCTTCGTAAAGTGAGGATCAGTTTGGACCAATTAATGATATTATCATAATTATTATAGGCATGTCGACACTAAAATATAATCGATAAATGATCAATCATCATATATAATAAATGATCGATTTAGTGTTTTTAAGGGAAAATGTATATACATATTATCCAAATTACGTCGTTTGAGTTTGTCCGCGCGAGCTTTATAAAAGCTTTAAAAAATTATTTTCTTTTATGAAACATTGCAAAAACTTAGTAGGGCAGTCTTATTTATGTGGATTCACGCTGCAGTACCTACTGCACAATGCACATCATGTCTTATAAACTTTAGCTTTTTTACTTAACCGCTCTATTATGGAATAATTTAAATTTTAAAGATAAAATAAACCACCACGTCTCATAAACTTTGAAATTCATTTCTGTAACACGAATTAATTAAATAATTTGTATTTTCTTTGAGCTATGCATAGAGACACTTTACCTAGGCTTGACGTCAGGACGACGCCATGACATCTGCGAGCAGTTAGAAAAATTGCATTATCATTGTTAAAGTTAAATTTACTAACGAAATAAAGTCATGCTTATTGTAAAGTATGTATTCTTCTTCGAGTTATGTATTTAATTCATGTCCCCTAGATAGACATGTCTAACAAATGCGACGGTTGTCGTCTTTGTGTAGTATGAGTATCTACACAAACCAGACAACCATCTCTCATCATGAAAACCATGTTGGCAGGATGATCGCAGTCAGTCAGTGAGAATGCTGATAGCGGCGGGCGGGTGTCCAGGCGGGGTGCCCGGGCAGGCGCGGGCGCTGCGCGGCTGGAGCGTGCCGGCGCAGCTGCGCGTGCCGCCCATCCGCGTGCGCGAGGAGCTGCGCGAGCGCGTGCGGCTGCGGCGGGAGCGCGCCGACTCGCCGCCGCAGGACCTGCCCGAGGCCGCCGTGCGCGCGCTCTGCACGCCACCCGCCGCCCTCTGCCCGCTCGCAGGGACCGTGTTGGGGATCGTCTCTCACCCCACGTAAACTACGATCGATTCAATTGTACAATAGGATATATCAAATGGACAATGCGAACAAAGATCCACGACTTAGAAAGAAAGTAATCACTTTCTAGTGACAAATGACGCAGAAAATGGTAGGAATAAACAAGACGCAATAGAAATAAAAAAATAATTTTGTCTGATTCAGGGGTGCCTGCGTGTGGGTGAGCAGCACGGCTGGGCTGACGTGCGTGTCGCTGCCGGCACTGCGCCGCGTGCTGCACCTCCCCGTGCCGCGCCGCGCCGCGCCGCTCTACCGCGTGCAACCCGCCGTTAGCGATGACTACATTGCAGCGTAAATATCATATTACTGTTCATCGTATCAGTGTTTAAATTAAAATTAAAATGTGTCTACACATTATTGTATTGATGTGAAAAATAGGCGCACATAAAACCAATTTCTGGAGTGACGACGTATGCCGTGGTGGTAGATATATGCCAGGCGTCCCTTGATGGCTCACATTGTTTTCAGATAAATTAGCTTTTGCTTCCAAAAATTAAGTCAATTGATTATGAGGACTATTATAATATTATTATGAAACAGTGTGAATTCTATAGGTATGTCACATAATTCAAACAAATAAATATTTTTTTGTTAACGTACAATGTACATTTTACACGTCTTGATCAATGATATACAATATTATACACTTGATAATAATATAGGCCGATTAACGTAACCTGGCGCGTTCACAGTACTCACACTTGCGATTTCATTATACAGTAAGTTCAAAAATAATTAATGATTAACTGTAAAAATATAATTTAAAAGTAAATCAATACCTAATATTGATGATCTATTCTGATAATAATCAATTGGATAAAAGTAAAATATATCGAACTAAACATCGATAGGAAAAATTGAACATCACTATATAGGTCAATTAAGGAAAGCTGGCATGTTCACAGTACTCACACTTATGCAATTTCACTTACAGTATGTTCAAAAATAAATGCGACTCTAGTTTCATTTTAGACTTGAATTGTAAAATGGGTGCGTTGTAGATAAATATATTATGCAAATATAATTATGAAAGCTCTCATAATTTACGTGTAAAATTATACTTTAAAAGTAAATCAATTGATGAAGTTAATTATTTATTCTAATAATAATCAATTGGATAAAAGTATTAATAATCAATCAATTATCAAATAATAATTAAATGTCAGGTCATAAAAACAATACAAATAACACGTGCGCTCACTCCAACACACGGATGGTTGTTTTGATAATGATTTAAAGAACGGACGTCTTCTGCAGTTGCGGAGCAGTCTTGTCCTGACTTTAGTCGAGTAAAGATATCTAAGAAATATTATTATGATATTTGTAGTACGTACGTAATACCTACCAATACGCGCTAACAAATATGTGTTACATGTTTATTGTATAATTTTCACACTATTGGTTTTAAACTCAAACTCAAACATTTATACAATTAGACTTCTTCTAGAAGCACTTTTGAATCGTCTTAGCAGTTTAACAGTTTTAACATTTACCACCAATTCAGAGAGCAGTATCTATAGAGAAGAAGAAGAATCTATTTAATCATACCTAATCGTAATCTTCTACTTCACTGAAACTTTCATCGCTCGAAGAACTCGCCGTCAGTAAATGAGTCAGTGTAATTATCTACTTTTGGTTCTAATTGAATATATTTTTCCTCATGTTCTCGCGTCTTTCTCCAAACGTCACTAAACATATCCAGACTAATATGGCATTTGCTTCCTTTCTAAATAATTCTTCCACAGTTTTCAAGTTAAAGTTCACATTTTGTGATGCTACTTTCCCTTTAATTATGCCCCATAGTAACTCTATTGGGTTGAGTTCTGGATGGTATGGTGGAAGGCGCAATACACTATGTCCATGATCTTTGAGGATTGCATCAAGTAAAAATTGTGTATAGTTTGGCTTATTTTTTTTAATAATGTGATAACTCTGATTATTAATTAGTAATTTGATTTTTGAAAAAAAAAATGCCGATTTTAGTCAAAATTTATATTTTTCTAACAAGATCCTTATCATCCAAATTTCCACCTTGGTGAGAAAAATTGACATTTCTAATGAAAATGAACAAAAAATTAAATGATTTTATTAAATACTGTAAAATAGTCTATATTTCTTCCATTTACTGTATCACAAAATTCTTCATAGATTTTTAGATATTCGTACTACACCAATTACATCACCCTGTATTTATAAACAATTGCAAAATATGACACATACATAGGCCGGGAGTTACTGACACAAAATTTCGGGTCATTTGTAACAGAATGGCGGTTCTACAGAGGTCTTATTACGCAATGACTAAAAGAAAAATGATGGTCAGAACGCTGGTACCGGCGGACTAGTCGCGTGGGCGTTAGTCGAACTCGTCGTATAAATAGCGAAAGTCAAACGATTTGTAACACAAAAATTTTAGAATTTACCGATAGCCCATAAAAAAGATGTAGTCCGCCGGTACCAGCGTTCTGACCATCATTTTTCTTTTTGTCATTGCGTACTAAGACCCTTCTAGACCGCCATCCTGTTACAAATGACCCGAATTTTTGTGTCAGTATCTCCCGGCCTAACATGTGCAATGTGTAAATGTGTTGACGTTCCAGCTCTTCTTAATATATCAATAGCTGCCCATAAGGCCCGTAAGTGCAAGGAAGCGCGCAATATGCTTTAATATCTCGTCAAATATAGTAAGTAGTATAACGTCTTTGTTTAAATTACGACGTCAGTAGGTACCAATGACGTCACGCCGCACGCGAATTCACAGTCATTACACAAGTGCAATGTGTAAATGTGGTGACGTTCCAGCTCTTCGGCCTATAAAATATGATGATGAAAACGATTACAAAAAAGTCTATGTTCATCTTCTTTCGTTATAATATTATGCAGCTGCTCTAAAAAGTATGTTTTTACTTAGGTGAGACGATTGTTCATCGTCAAATATAATATAATAGTACCTACCTCTAAAATATGTACCTAAGAATTGTGATGGTCCTAAAATTTCTTCTCTTCTAGGTTTAACATGTATTTTTTCTTATGGAAATAATAACAAAATGAAATGAGTAATTCTTAATAAGTAATTCTTAGCTAAATTGAACGTAGACCCTTGGGTGACGGCAGCGATGAGGTGTGCGTGTGGACAGCGCGCGCGGCGCAGCGCGTGGCGCGCGGGCTGCAGCACGGCCGCTCCGGCTGCGCCCTGCTGGCGCTGCTGCCCGCGCCCGCCGCCGCCGACGCGCTGCGCGAGCTGCTCGCCCTCACCAGTGACGCTGTTCATGTCAGTTTTATTTTTAAGTACACTCTTCATATAGATTGTATTGAACGATTCAAAAATGATTCAGTTTACAGGTATGGCGCAGCTGGGTACCAGAAGTGGAGGATATCGAGCCCTGTGAAATAATTAATTTAGAGTAAAACTTTTGTATGTACATTCAATAAATAATTTTGAAAATATTTTTTTTTTGTTCGTCCTAAAAAGATATCATTATAGATTTTGTCAATGGCCAGTTTTAAAATAAATTGAACCACCTAGATTCCTCGTAACCATCCTAATTAGTGTTCAATCTGAAACATTATCGATACACACGGGTATGGCGCTAATTCAGACGAAATATCGGACTTTTACACATATTCTCAAAATCGTAAGTTTTAACTTCTATAAAAAAAATAATTACCTACATGATAATATTATGTATAATTCACAAAAATAATAACATTTGATTCATAGGAAATATAAATTAATGCTTCGTAATATTTATAGATAATAATAAATACGTATGTAAAGACTAGAGGCGCGTTTCTGGATCGAGAATCGATTTGAGTAAGGTTTGAGAATACAACAAATATTTGAGCAGCATTAAAGCTTGGTTTGCAACGTCAAGTGATCATTCGCGGCGCCAGTTGGTATTTTCAAAAATGCTATCTGTTAACTGTTTCGCACTTCCTGGCCACCCCGGAGACACGGACGACACAAATACCCACATACACTGCACTCTGCAGCGCACGCACTCTACGCGCCGCCCGCCAGTGTGGCTCGGCGGCGCGAGCGTCTTGGCGTGCGAGCATGAGTTTTGGTATTATGTTTCGTAGTCTAAGCTGTTCACTAGATACGTACATTTTTACATCTTGACTTTCTTGACATTCCTCATAATGTGATTCGCGGTAAAGATGTAGCTTTCTCAAGTAAAATCATTTTCAGGTTTAGGAAACGCTCAATAATGAACTTTTGAAGCGATACCAAAGTCTTGTTTTTGAATAGCGATATTTTTTGTTGATTAGATATATATTATATACCTAGGAGTATTTGTGTCTATATCTGTAATGTTTTGTAAGGTGAAAGTAAATAAATTACGTACATTATTGACTACACTTACTTACAGTATAATTTTTTGAGTTTAAGTGAAAACCTTCTAATTTATTTATTTTACTTATTACCAACGGCAACAGGTAGGTTCTACTTATAATATCTCTGAAAATTCATAATCAGTCGAAATCACTTATATATAATATTATGTGTAATAAAAAATGTATTCTAAATGGGTTTGCTGGAAAAATCCTGGACAGGATTCTTTTAATTAATTATTTAAAAAACCTTTTTTTTAATTTTGCAGTATCGAGATAATAAAACTGCGCTCATGCTGATAATATTTTTTTGACGTGACAACGTCTTATAATTCGATAAAGCCGGCTGCACGCACGAAAAAACATGACTCCTGCGGCGTTACCTCGCTCTGACTCATCTGAGGCGTTCCATGTAAGGCTTGAAGTCCGAGCGAGAGCGCGGAACGAGCGACAAAGAAGCACAATCGGACGTTGTCACGTTCAATTATCGTCAGTTAACCGACTTTACAGACAACCAATTTTTTTTTCTATTACCCCATCAAGTGAACGTAATTACTAATTACTATTACCGATTTGTACCTATTCAATACATACCTGCCAACCTAGCAATTTGTCCAGGTAAATATTAGAAAACTCTATGACTGCACATTCTGTATGTTTCATACTTCAAGCATCAAGTCTATTATAATTTCTTTTTACTCAATACTGCAATTAATTAAAAAAATGATTTTTTAATAATTAATTAAAAATATCATGTCCAGGATTTTTCCAGCAAACCCATTTTTTATACAAGTTATTATATAGTAGTACCTATTACAAGAAAGTCATTTGGACGAAAGTTTGGGTTTAATCCTTGATATTTAATATTTTTTACCCGACTGCCAAAGAAGGAGGGTAATGTTTTTCGAGTGTATGTAAGTATGTATGTATGTCTTTTCCTTTGTGACCACCTGTAGCCTAAACGGCTTGATGGATTTTGATGTATGAGGTATCGTTAGATTTGTCTTGATTACGGGAGTGTCATAGGATACATTTTATCCTAAAAGTCCCACGGGATAAAGACATAATAATATTTTTTCTAAATTTCCCTTTAAAAAAATATGTATGCGGTATCATTAGATTCATTTCAATCACGGGAGTAATTAATATAGGATACGTTTTTTCTCAAAATTCCCACGGGAACATGTTAATTCTGCGTCAACGCAAAGCAACTCATGCGTTAGCAAGCAAAAAGATAGGGCGTGGCCTGGCATGCGGCGCGCGGCGCGGTGCGGTTATGTTGCGGAGTAACATCACTCGTAATCTAAAGCCAAATGTCGTCGAAATAATTTAAAATGGTACTTACATATACATAGTCTTCTACATCTACAACATTTTCGTTAAATAAAAACAGCTAAAAAGTTATAAATAAAAAAATTATTATTAAAAAAACAAAATACCCGACTGCACACTAAAAAAAGAGTAAAACAAGCCCCGCAATAATATTGATCAATCAAATGCTAAAAACTAATTATGTAATACCGTTTAAACAATACCTATATTAAAATACACTACAATATGTGTTCGTAATCGATAGTTAAATAAATAGAAACTTATTTTGAATACAAATTTACTGAATATAATTTATAAATGTTGATGGAAAGCATCGCAGGCGGGGACCACCTTGACCGCCACCAACGAAAATTCTGCTAAATGGTGCACAACCGAAATGACTATAAATAAGCCTCTGTTGGTCCCCGCCTGCGATGCTTTCCATCAACATTTATAAATTATATTCAGTAAATTTGTATTCAAAATAAGTTTCTGTTTATTTAACTATCGATTACGAACACATATTGTAGTGTATTTTAATATATAGGTATTGTTTAAACGGTATTACATAATTAGTTTTTAGCATTAATTGATTGATCAATATTATTGCGGGGCTTGTTTTACTCTTTTTTTAGTGTGCAGTCGGGTATTTTGTTTTTTTAATAATAATTTTTTTATTTCAGAAACGCGTCCTAAATGCAAATCAGTGGAGATTAAAGTCGCAGGAGCGGATGACGCGCGATTCTTGTATGCCTCAGCCGATGGAGCCGTGCGCGCCGTGCGAGCCGCGCGCCGCGCCGCCGTGCCGCCGGCCCGTGCGCGCCTGCCCGCGCGCCCTGCGCGTCACGTGCTGCGCGCCGCCGGTCGGCCAGCGCCCGCCCTGCCCGCCGCCCCGCCCCTCCTGTCCTCTCAGCTGTGATAACGCTACGATATCGACGACCGTAATGTGTCAATAAATACAAATATATCTTCTAGAAACAATAAAAAATACTTAAATTGAAAGTCGCTCGTATAGAATTGTAATAACATTGTTACCTCCGAACAATCGTCCGAGTGAACCGACTTTGAATTATTTTTTTTTATTTGATAGCTGATTTTCACACCTCTGGGTCCTATTTAAATAATATGGTCTAATTCAAAAAATCCTATAATATGGTTATTTAGTGTTAAGTTTAAAATAGTTATGTAATAATTATAATTGTACTTAATCAATTTATTTCATGGCAGAATACGACGATACATACTGAGAAAACATGCAGATCAACTATGAGTAAATGTGGTTCAGAACTGGATCATGTAGCGCAGCGCCTCGCGCTCGCTGAGCGGGCGCGGCGCGAGGACTACGAGTGCGAGGCGAGCGAGCGCGCCCCCGCGCCCCGCCCTCCGCCCGCCTCCTACTGCCTGGCAGCCGAGCGACAGTGCGCGCGAGCCACCGATGGACAAGATTATATGTTCTCCAAATCCAATATCGAATGTGACAAGCAGGTCTGCGGACCGAACCGTACGTCTCCACCGCCGCTGCCCATAAAGCTTATGTCTTCTGAGGGTTGTGAAATAAAATCTAGGGGTAATCTAGACCCTTGCTCTCATCGGCCGCGCGTCATTGTTGAAATAGATCGCAGCAAGTCTAAAGAAAATACTGGGACCGATCAATTTAAAGAAAGCATAACGTCGAAACTTATTAATAACTTAAGCTTTAAAAAAAAATCAAATCCATCATGTCCACGACAAAAATGCAACAAATCAGAAAATTGGTGCATATCTCCACCTACGCTAGCATCAGGCCCGACGCGTTGCAAGGAACCTAATCTTGCAGAAAGATTACGGCAACGATCAAAAAGCCTCCACAATAACCAACAGCGAAAGCTCCACTGCAGTGTTTCGACGTCTGCTTGTGTTACCAAATCATCCACGAGCTCAGCAAACAAGGCAGAAACTGAATCAGATATAGGAAAAAAATCAAGCATTGACAAATTAAATCTAATTCTGGAAGAAAAGAAGAAGCTAAAAGAGTCTGGACAAGGGCGAGTAGTAAGAGAACCATGTGGTGAACGGAAATCTGATCCATCAAATTCAGGCTCAATCGAATTGCGAGTGCCATCAGACACAGAGGCCGTCAAAGTTCGCGTCACTTTAGATTTCGACCGTACCAACCGTGAGCACAACTCAATGTCGTCAGCTGAGTTGGCTCCACATTGTGTTAAGTCACAGGGAAACAGGAGTGAAACGTGGTTGTCTATTAGAAATATTCAGAAAAAAATATCTGCGTGTACAAAGAAAACAGATTCTCACGGACCTAATAAGAAAAAGGATTCCTCCTCGAAAGAACAGTCATGTCCGGTTCCCACAAACCCTTGCGTCCGTCCGAAGCCACCGGCCGACCGACTACCAAGCTCCGGGAAGCCGCCCCGCCCCGGCAGCTCCAAGCCCTGCACGCCTCGGAACGATCGTTCGCGCTTTTCTTCTGACGTTGAGCCGGCCAAGTGGCTACTACTTCTATAATACCACGCAATACTATTAGGCTAATACCTGTGTGTGTCTTTAAAATAATAAAAAAAAATTCCAGAATTTTTCTATACTTATTCAGTAAACCTTATCCACCTTTTCAGTTTACTTGAACTTAGTAACATGAACGCTGTCAGCGATAAGGGTGCTTTTCAATCAATAATGTGCGGGGTTGTAATTGTGTAGCGAGGAAAGTGTTTGTAAATAACAAAATAGTATGTAATTTTTGCTGATCCAGGCTTAGATTTATAATATACTTCAATGCTCGAAGCATAAGAAAAAAAGGTAAACTAGATGAAGTAAAATGTATCCTGAGCTCATTAATAAAACCTATTCACGTAATTCTAATTATTAAAACTTGGATAAATTCTGATACGCAAGCTTTAGAATTAAATATTGATAATTACACACATTATTTTAACTACCAGACTGACGCATGAGGAGGTGGAGTCTCAGCATATTACATCCACAACGATCAAAATAGAAACACAATCTTATTGAATATTTTTTTTATGGTGACGTGAATTATTGCGCTAGATGCTTGATTTTTTTTGTGTGGTTAAATCTTCGAATGGAATAAAAAAAAGAATTAAAGGTTAGGTTAGGTTAGGTTAGGTTAGGTTAGGTTAGGTTAGGTTAGGTTAGGTTAGGTTAGGTTAGGTTAGGTTAGGTTAGGTTAGGTTAGGTTAGGTTAGGTTAGGTTAGGTTAGGTTAGGTTAGGTTAGGTTAGGTTAGGTTAGGTTAGGTTAGGTTAGGTTAGGTTAGGTTAGGTTAGGTTAGGTTAGGTTAGGTTAGGTTAGGTTAGGTTTTTTTTTTTTTTTTTTTTTTTTTTTTTAAAAAGCACCCGCCATCTCAGGGTGTTGTATGCTTTCCTCTGGAATATTGTCCAGAGATGTTTATTTTGCTTTCAATCAAATAAATACCAAGAATTTTTTATTAACAATTAGGCCTAAATAATACAATTTTAAGTAAAAAAATACAAGTTAATAATTTACAATTTTCCAAATTAATACTAAAACATAAAAATTACATAATTAAATATTACTTTTAAAAACTTACATTAATTAAAACATTGCAATGGGAAAAATAAAATATAATAAATTAATACAGTTTAAAATTTACAAATAAAATACTAAAATTAAATATTGCATTTAAAACCTACATAAATTAAAAACATTACAATGAAATTTATAAAAACAATAAAACAATACGGCACAACACTTATAAAACTTAACCCTAATATCACAGTAGCTTATCACAATTTCGTTTATTCACCACCCTCACAATTCTTTCGCAAAATTCCAAAAATTCAGTTCTCATTTTATCCCCCAGGGCCGCGGGCAGATTCTCACCCGTCATCGCGATGCCCAATTTTTGCTCAATAACATATCTATCTCTTGCAAAAATCGGACACTCGAGCAACAGGTGAGAAACCGTCTCGTCGACTCCGGGCTGACACAGACACGATGGATTCTCCTTCAGCTTGAATCTGTTCAAGTAGAAGGCGAATCCACCGTGTCCAGTCAGTGCTTGTGTGGTGTGGTGAGTGATGTTTATTTTCCGAACTATTTTGTATGCAGCAGCAGCGCTTGGGAAAAAGAGATTCGTGCCTCCAGCCGTCTCCCCCACATCGTATCTCCTGTCCCATTCCCCGATCGTATCCTGTCTCAAGATACGCTTGACGAATGAAACAGGACACAGATCGTAGTCGGGTTTCCTCTTCGACCCCAGAGCGGCCTCCTTGGCTAATTGGTCAACTCTTTCGTTCCCCCTTAGCCCTGCGTGCGCCTTAATCCAAAACAGAGCGACCTCCCGCCTCTGCGAAGCAGCTTTTCGGAGGGCCGCCCTTGTTTGCACAGCAAGGGGGTGGGGGGAACCGAGTGTGACGGCCTGGAGGGCCGATCTGGAGTCGCTGAAGATGCCGACCTTCGGCACTCCACTCTTGCAGGCTCTATCTACTGCTCTTTGGAGCGCTAGAAGTTCGGCCTGGTAGACGGTGCAATACGGCGGCAAAGCAAGCTTGACGGCCTTCGTCTCGGCCTCCCCCTCCCATACGGAAAGGGCGGCTCCGACTCGACCCTCAATCTTGCTGCCGTCCGTGTAGATCCTATGTACGTGGCTATCAGCCACGTCAGAATACGAGTCCTCGTCCACCAGCCCGAACCCCAGCCCTTCCTGCTCTGCCGGATGTGGGTCCTCAATCGCCGGAGCCATTCTTTCCACCTCCCTGTCTCCCAACGCTGGGTGCGACACCCCCTTCTTGATCCCATATAATCTCGAAACTTCGAGTATTCTGAGGTCAAGGGGGAGTATCCCAGCCAACAGCATAGCTGAGTTCAGGGAGACGGTCCGATATGCTCGGCAGATCTTTTGGGCGAACCCCCGTTGTACGGTGTTCAGCCTTTTTTGGACCCCCATCTTTTCCACGGTGGGTGCCCACGCTGCCGATGCATACATAATAGTCGGCTCGATAACTGCTACATAAATAGTCCTAATAATATCTGGGCTAAGTCCCCAACCAACTCTGGCTGCCCTTGCCAAGAGTTTATACCGGGCGATTGCCTTTTGGCATACCGTCCCGACGTGGGCGTTAAAGGTGAGGCCGCTGTCGATTGTAAGGCCCAGTATTTTTATACAAGAATAATATTTAATTTCCACATTCCCCATAGCGAGCCGCGGCACGTCATATTTCAGCCTCCTCGTGGAGAGGAGGGCACACGTTTTATTAGGTGCAAATTTCAATTTATTTTCTTTTCCCCATTCGCTTATTACATTAAGGACACGGTTCGCTTTCGTTTCGATTTCAAGGGCCGTGTCCCCCTCAACGACCAACACAATGTCGTCGGCAAACGCCTGACAAAATACTCCCATCTCCTCTAACATCCATAGCAGAGGGTCCAGCAAGAGGTTCCACAGGATTGGTCCGCCTATGGACCCCTGCACGCACCCCTTGCTGGTCCCCCTACTCACTTCCACACCCGCATATCTAACTTTCACTCCCCTTTCACTCAGGTAGCTGCTGATCACCCGCCTCACGTTCCCCGGGCACCCAACTTCAGCCAACCGCACCTTTATGGCTGGCCACCAGGCGCTGTCGAAGGCTCCCTCTATGTCCAGCGATACCACAACAGAAATCTTCTTCTCCTCTCTCATATTTCTGATGTGGTTCACTAGTCTATAGAGGGCGTCCTCGGTGCTCCTCTGTGGCATAAAGCCATACTGGTGGGGGCTTATTTTGGGCAACAGGTAAAACCTGAGTCGGCCGACCAGCATCTTTTCGAAGATTTTGCCGAGAACAGGTAAGAGGCCGATCGGTCGATAGGCTTTCGGTACCCGGTATGATTCCCTGCCCGGCTTTCGCAGTATAACCACGGTCGCCCACTTCCACTGTGCGGGGAAGTAGGCGGCAGAGAGGCATCTGTTGAGCAAGGCAAGGAACCATCCCGGGTTACAATCTACAGCGTGCTGACAGATGTCGGCCGTGAGGCCATCCGCCCCGGGGGCCTTCTTGGGGTTGAAGGACCTTACGGATCTCTTCAACTCCTCCATGATGAAAGGAGGGTCGTCCGGGCCCGCCGGTGGTTCGGTGTCCAAGGACTCCGCACACCGGCGCACCCGACGATGGCCCTCACTTTCACCACTTTCCTGGTCCTCGGGGTAGAAGGTCTCCGCCAACAGTTCTGCCGAGCTCCGGGCATCGAGGGTCTCACCACCCCTCGAAAGGGGCAGATCCTCCTCTCTCCCTGTGGCTCTACTAAGCACCCTGTAGATGCCCTCCCAGACCCCCTCCCTATCCTGTTTCCGGCAAAACTCCTTCCAACTCTTCTCTTGCGCTTCTTTCACCGCCTTTTCATACATCTCTCTTTCTTCCAGGTACAATCCAACCACGCGGTCTCTGCGATCAGGTGCTGCGTTTCGGATCCTGCGTCTCCTCGTGGCCACCTGCTTCTTCATCTGCGCGAGCTCATCATTCCACCACGACAAGGTGAATTTCTGCGTGTGTTTTTTGGTCGGCATTGTGTCTCTGCATGTCTGTGTGATTGCTTCAGTGTATCTGTCTATTGCGTCATCTATTTGTTGTGTGCTGTGTATTGTGTCTATGTCTTGTATAGTTAATTGTCTGCCCGACATCAGCTGGGTCAGTTTCTCATGAAACTGAGTCCAGTTTGCCTTGTGTGTGTTAAATATGCGTGTAGTTCGTATTATGTTCGTGCCTGTGGATTTATGTTGTCTGATGCCGAAGGATATGCCGTTGTGGTCCGAGCTCGTGAGACACTCCTCAACCCTCCAGTTGTCCACTCGGTTCAGCAGATCGTCGGAGCACGCTGTCACATCCACGTAGCTGGAGTACCTTTTCCCACCTCTGATGGTATCGAACGTAGGGATGTCCCCGGTGTTGAGTATGTGCATTCCCATTTCTTCCAGTACAGCAGACACGTCTCTTCCTCGCGGGTCTTCCACTTCACCACCCCACCACGGGCTTTTTGCGTTCGCATCGCCTCCCAGGACCATCCTATGGATACCCAGCTCTCTCCCTATCCGCCTAAGATGGTCCAGGTAGAGCTCCACTGGCTTATCGGGCTCGAAGTAGAAGGACACTACAATCATCTCCCAGGCTTTGGTTCTGAGGGTGGCCACAACGATGTTGTTACTGCTAAGGCGTGTATGTAGTTCGACATCCAGTGTGTCGTCGAGTACCACAATACATGCCTTTACTGCGCCACCCCCTTCCCCTTCGCACTGGAAGATCCTCACTCCATTGTATGTCCTCATACTTTTCGCCCCACCAACATAGGGCTCTTGCAGCAACGCTACGCATGCCTTACGCTTGGTGGCTTCGAGCAGTAGCTCCCTTGTGGCGATTTGGCTCCGCTGGAGATTAGCCTGCAATATTCGGTACTGGAAGGACTCACCTTGGGCAACCCTAGCAATACGCTACCGCCGATCTGGCTAGAGCGTCCCACTTCTTTCGTTCAAAGCATTCACGATCAAAGGCGCTGTGCTCAGCGCTACCTTTCTTGGCCTTAGTGCAGTTAATGCACTGAGGCGCTTCTCCCCGCAACCACTTGTCGCATTCAGTCCTCATATGAGGACCGGCACAGTGGCTGCATCTTTCCTTTTCCTCCCTACACATCCTCTTAGTGTGCCCATAACCAAGGCAACGGGAGCACTGCACCAGTGGACTATGGTCCATTACTCTCACTCTGCCCAACCCTATGTGGGCGTATCCCTCATTCATCCATCTTCTCCATACCTGTGGGTCCGCTCTTACCACTACGTGGTTTTGGAGGGGGTTCCTAGCTTTCATCACATATGCTATCTCAACATTTCGCTCTTCCCCCTTCAAGCCCTCAAGTATGCCTGCGTTTTGGTTCTTCAGCGCAGTGATGAAGTCAGCAGTGTCACACTTCATCACATCCCTGAAGACCAGAAGGGGGCTCTTATTTCTAACATCTTCCACTACTAGTCCCTCATTCTTACTCAGTCTTTCCTTCACCTTGACTCTTTCTTCCTCATTCGCACAGCCGACGACTACCCTTCTATTCTTAACCTTTCTTACTCTCTCCACCTTTACCCATCCGTCCCTTGCATCCACAGTCTTCCTTATCTTCTCTAGCACCTCATCGCCTGTCTCTTGTTCGTCTTTGGATGACACCATGACTGAATGCAGCGCCCTTGCTTCGGGGAGTTTCTCAATGACTCCCCTCGAGACAACGCTCGCATAAGTCGCCGTTTTGGCGACAGCCATGTTGCCCTCCAGAAGCGAACTCAGTCTCTCCATTTTGCTTTCATTTTCCTTCATACTTTCTGTCATCTCTTTCATTCTAGTCATCATTTCTTTCATTCCTTCAGTTAGGTCCACACTGGAGCCAGCATCGGATGGCGGGGGGGGATGTATAGGGTCCCCACTACGCCCTCCACTACCAGCCCTGGCATTGGTGAGTTCAATCTCCATCTCTTTTATTATGTCATACATTCTTTCCAGCGCCATTATAACCCCATCTTTTATGTCAGTTTTTAAATTACGAGACTCTCGCAGATGGGCTTTTCCTTTCATCAGACAGGCTTTCCCTTCTGCAGTCCGACTTGTCATAGTTTTAGGCGCTGCTGTGGTTGCAGGCTTTTTAGATTCCGAAATTGTGAACGTGTCACTGGCACGCCTCTGGGGAGTGTGGATCATTGCTACGACTTAGGGAAAAAAAAAAAAAAAAAAAAAAAAAAAAAAAAAAAAAAAACCCTGTCAATAGTACTTAACTCTATCAGGCCTCCCAATAGGGGAGACACCTGTCAATAATTTAGAATAAAATAAAATAAAATAAATAAAAATAAAATGAATTGCAGTAAATACTAATATGATATTAGTAATACCTAGTTATATTTTTAAGACTAGTCAAATAAAAATGAATAAAAGATATAAAATATAAAATATTAATATACAGATATAAAATATTAATAATATCTAGGTCAATAATAATTAAAACTAATCAACAGTAAGTCAAGTCAATACTTATATGTATATACCTATTAAGTTGTATTTATATAGTCAGTCAATAATTACAATATCACAGTAAGATATTAATAATATCTAGGTCAATAAATAAAGCTACAGCCGGTCAATACTGAGAACTCAAGTCAATAATTATTATACAAAATAATCTATCTGTACGATAATTATCGTACGGCTCGACCTAGTAAGCTAGCTAGTAAGCTAGTCAATAGTCAATACTAAAAACTCAAGTCAATAATTATTTTACTTAAAACTATCAGGCCTCCCAATAGGGGATACACCTGTCAATAATTGAGAATAAAAATGAATCACAGTAAAATATTAATATCTAGGTCAATAAATGTAGTCAATAGTAAGAAGTCAAGTCAATAATAATTATTATACTTAACACTAGATAAAATAGAATGAATGAAAAATCAAATTAATCAATACGTACAATAATTATCGTATTTGTACGATAATTATCGTACAAATGTAATTATCGTTCTTGTACGATAATTATCGTACGTCACTTTAAAAGTCAATATTAATGTCAATGTTTTAAAATGAATCACAAAATTTGTTTAATATAGATAGTATTAATATATTATAATATCTAGGTCAATACAAAATGTTCTGTGGTTTCATGTTACCACGGCAAAGCGAAACTTAATAATATAATTATCAACACGACAATTATTATACCTAGTAAGCTAGCTAGTAAGCTAGTCAATACTTAACACTATCAGGTCTCCCAATAGGGGAGTCGCCTGTCAATAATTTAAGATAATATATAGTTAAAATGAAAATGAATACATGTATAAGCAAATAAATAATACATATGAATAATATATGATAAAATTATAATATTGTGTTGTGTGTATCTAATGGTCCCTAAGCACTCAATATACAGCTAAATCTAACAGCTACACCAAAAATGATATAGCTGGTCTATTACTTACACTTACAATTTATAATTTACTAGTAAAAGAACAAAAATCCAAAATATAAATTAAATTAAAAAGATAATAATTTAGGTTTAAAAACATTCATCCACCGCCACGTGTTTGTTGTTTTTGTTCATAACACCCGTGACCTACTTAGCTTTTTCTCTTAAAATACGGTATAAAAAGTTATAAGCTTTGTGTAGGAGGGTGTATAAAGTATTTGGGCACACAGTTCAACACAAAACAAGGTGTAAGCGAAAGGGGGAAAGTGCAGTTTTGGCGGAGAAAGTTCTGTTTATAGGTTAAAAACACTTTTGTGTCTAACTTCGCCAATTTAGCTCCGATTTCCCCGGAACAAAAACCAAAGGCTTTGTTTTGATAAGACGCGTCTATTTACACCATTATCTTTCACCATACACTGAGTAAAGGGGGATTGTCACCGCCCGACTTACCAAAAATTGTTTGTTTTTCTTGATTTATGGGTCCAAAAAATCCAAAAATTTGCACAAACACTCTTCTCACAAACACACACAACACTGCAGTTCCAGTTCTCGAAGTCCCCGATATAAATCGGGACTTTCCAGCGATGTCGTAATTTTTGTTAATATCGTGAAAATTTCTTTTGGCTATAACTTTCCACTGTCTGATCCGATTTAAAATCCGTTTTCGCGTCCGTATTCTGCGTTTTAGCGCGCATCCATTGGTATATAACACTAATGTGTAAGTTGTAAAAATACCACTTTTCTAAAAATCAATGTTAGGAGCGATGCGATTTCGCTGTCAACGGGTCGCGTTCGGCAGTCGCGGTTCGGTTGTCGGTTTACTCGTCACTAAATTAGGTAGTCCCGTCAACTACCCATATTACAATTATATTTTAGCTTCTTACTAGTTTTTACAATATGCATTATATTAGTATAACATGCTTATTTTTTTTTTTTTTTTTTTCTTCTTTTTTCTTCTTTTTTTTTTTTTTTTTTTTTTTTTTTTGAGTAATATATTTAAATTATTATTTTTTTTTTTTTTTTAAACTAATATCCATATAAATCATAAACTTTTTTTTTTTATTATTATTATTATTTTTTTTTTATTTTTTATTTTTATTTTATTTTTTTTTTTTTTTAACTATGCATGCTATTTAACATAATATTATAAATAATACAATTAATTATACAATTACTTCAAATAACACATTTAAATTTATTCTAATACATAATGATATTAATACAATTTAATCTAATACAAATTAAAAATTAAAAATTAAAAATCTTATACCGCGAATGAGACACACTATTATTAGGTAATTCTGTATAAAGTAGGGAGTATGATGTATATAATAGGTTATTGTTTCCGCAATCCAAGCTTTTGGAGGTGTTTGTTTTATTTTATTGATTTTGTGAGGGCCTCCACGACTCTGCCGTTTCTATCTTTGAGGGCCATTTTTAAACAGTACTCCATGATGTTCTTAGTACTGGCCCTCTGTGCCCTCCCTATCAACCTGCCGATCGCGTCGCCACAGTCGTCAGCGAAGTAGACACAGGTCTTCGTGTGCCTAGATATTGCGACAACCGCGTGAGGTACACTGTCGTGCAGGCTGAGTTTTTTGGCGTTTGATTTTAAGATGAAGACGGTTTCGTACGTTAGGCCTTGTGCCTCGTGGATGGTTAAGATGCGGGATCCCGACCCCGCTCCATAGCCCTGGTTGGAAAGGGTGCTCTTTTCCTCCTGTGTGTGTACGAGGTAGAGGGTATTTTCCAGGGAGCTTGGGATAACCGCATCTCTATATCCCTTTTGGATTAATGAGTGCACTCTGGGCTGAGATGAGTATATGCCAGAGTACACTTCACTGAGGGCGAAGGCAACATCCATCGGATTGCGGTGTGTGCAAAGTAAATTTTGGTGGATCATTGTGATGGAGTCGGGCCGACAGTATCTCATATGGAAGAGATTATCTCTGTCGATGAACGGCAGTTGGTTTACATCTCCGACTAAGACCACTTCCGCAGCGCCAGACAGCTTGGCGGCCATAATTATAGAGCCAAAATGGTTCATGAGGGCTTCATCCACGGTTAACCGTTTACAACTGAAGGACCCCCTGAATCCATTTGTTAGGATTGAAGCTATTGTGCGCACTCGTGTTTTTTCCTCACCTTTTATGCGGTGCGCTAGCTTCTCTCTCAGATCTTTTGCCGCCTCTACTGTGGTTGTCGCAATTACGTCATTGGCCTCGTCGAAGTGTTTTACCAAATATGTTGTTTTGCCGCAGCCCGGCACTCCGTTGATCCACTTGATGTCGGGTACCACCCAGTCACTCCCGTACGCCGAGATGTCAGGACCCGGGGCAATGGTTTTCGCCATGTCCAGGATCCTGTCATCCAGCATAATCTTGGTGCAGCGGGCGGTCACGACGATGGGATCTCCCTCAGGGGTTTTAAAAGTGGTGGTTCCCTTGATTTTGAGTGCATCCTCGTCTATAGGAACAAAACCGACGCTAGCGCTGAACGCAGCCATGTAAGGACCGGACATTTGTCCATGTATGACTTTAGACGTTGCATTGTTATAGATGGCTGCGTCCGCCTCCTCGAGTCTGACCCTTAGCAGCGCAAGGTTGTTGAGCTGATAGGCATGCATGATGTTTCTGCATGTTGCCAGACTGACCTCTCTGGTTGCCTCGATGATAGCGCGGTATTCCAGAAAGGCGTTGATAATGTGGTCGAGGGGTTTTGCGACGGTTCTGTATTGTGGTGAATTGATTTGTCCGAAATCAGCCCGAGTTCGCTTTGTCCTATCCGTTGGCCGTTCTGTGGCCTTGTTTGGAGTTAAAAATCTCTCCACCGCTGAGGTTTGCCTTCCACTCGGATTGCCTTCAGTTGGCCGACCCATGACTGCTTTAAAGAAGTCAGTGAGGGCCTTCATTCGGCTCCGGGTTTCAGGGCACTCTTTTGGACTTCGATTACTCTCTAATGCTGAGAGCCTTTCGGCTGCAATTTTTTGCTGTAGCCGTTCTGAGCCACTGATTGTTGGTGGATGGTTGACGCCGGTGGGTAGGTGATATGGTGCGGTCGATGCGGCGCGTGCGGGGGATTTGAGGTAGTCTAGGTTTTCCCCTCGATCTTCATAAACTATAACCTCATGATGTTTTGAGGCAGTGACGCATCCGCAGCGGTCCACAACTTCACCTTTTTGATACCCGAGGGCCATAGCGTCGATGCTAATAATGCGGGGTAGGTGTGCACCCGCTGATTGGCAACTCTGCGCAAGACTGGTAAGTATCAAGCTTGCCTGTGCGAATGGGGACTCGACTTTCCATTCGAGGAGTACGACCGCCTTGTTTTGCAATCGTACCACCCGGCAGGAGTGGCCCATGAATGTTGCCAGAGGAAGCGCTATGTAGCTACTACGCTTCATCACGGCTTTGTTGGTACTTCCAAAGCGCAGAGCTGCGAGGCCGGGTGAGATGGCCAGCTGATTGTTTGTGATTTCCCGGCAGAAGGAAATTCCAAATGACTCATTGTCGTTGTCCATGAAGAGTGCGACGCTACGAACTCTCAGTTTTGGTGCCCCTACTTTGGCGCACTCCAGTAGTTGTTCACTGAAGTTTATCGGCGCTGGGGTAATGACGTTATTTACACCTGCTGTGGTTGTTATGAGTTGCCTAGTGGTTGCAGGCGTTGTAGGGGTGGGGACTTGTGGTTGATGGGGCAAATCTTTGGATGCAATTGTTGAGCCGTTGTTTATTGCTGCGACTCGCGCGATTTTAGCGGCAAAGGCCAAGAATGGCTTCCTCAGACTCTCAGTCTCCATGATGGTGGGTAGAGACTCTTGGCTCAGTTGGGTCTGAGTTTGAATTTCGAGTGAGAGTCTGTCTGCACCAAATCTTGGGCACTCGAATAAAATGTGCCAGATGGTCTCGTGGCACGACGAGTCGCAGACACAGGATGGGCTGTCTTTTAGGTTGAATCTATGTAAATAGGCCGCGAATCCTCCATGGCCAAAAATAGCTTAAAGTTAACTTAAAATTAATTAAAGGTACTTATAAAGTAGATGACGGGGACGCTGGTGTTATGCGCCGGTGACTGATGGTGACGAGTACACCCAGATACGCGCCGGAGATTTCTCTCCTAGGTGGTGGTGAGTGTCGCTGAAGGTGTGGTTGCTTAGTGAAAAACCGTTGGGGCCAAGTTCTTCCTCTCCTCGTGTTGAGTAAAATAAACCCAAACACGAAGGGTATCGGCCCAGAGGTTTATAAGATAGTGTGAGGGGGGGTGAGGTAAACTTCAAAAGGGAGGGGATATTGAGCTGTTGGAACCACGTGGTTGTTCTTGGTCCAGCAGCTTAGGAGATTGGGGTAAGGGGGGGGGGGATTTTTTTTTTTCGGGGGGGGGTAACTGTTGGGGCCAAAGGACAGGTCTTGAGAAGGCGAGTTGAACGAGCCCTTACACGGGGGTGTTTGTCCAACAGCTTAGGTGTTTAGGATGAGGGGGGGTGGGGTGTGTGTTTTCTCGAGGGGGGGGAGTTTAACTGTTGGGGCCAAAAGATTGCTCTTGAGAAGGCGACTTCAATGAGCCCTTACACGGGGGTGTTGCTCCAACAGCTTAGGAGTTTGGGATGAGGGGGGGTGGGGTGTGTGTTTTCTCGAGGGAGGGGGGGGGGTTAACTGTTGGGGCCAAAAGATTGCTCTTGAGAAGGTGAGTTGAATGAGCCCTTACACGAGGGTGTTGCTCCAACAGCTTAGGAGTTTAGGTTGAGGGGGGGTGAGGTTTGTGTTTTCCGGAGGGGGGGGGGGAATTTCACGAAGTGAAAGAGTATGGACTCCCGGTTCGAACAAGCCTAACACGGGTAGTAGGTTTCTCGGCTTCTGGTGGTGGAGTGTCAGCGCTGGACTGCAGACTGGTGATGTTAAATAAATAATAAATACCGCAGGCGGCTTCGGGGTCTTCAATTATAGTTTGCGTTTTGCGTCGCTAAGCCAAATAGAGGTTGCCTAACGTTAGCTTGTTTTGTTGTAATGTCGTGGCCGTATTGAGGTCAAATGCCTTCCGTTTGACGTAATATTATGTAAGTACGACGTTACTAAGTCGAAAAAGGGTTACACGTGCGAAGTTTGGATCTTAATAACTTCCCAAGCGTGTACCCGATCGCCAAGATGGTGGTGTCGAAAAATTGGTCACAATTAGGCCTACGTGTTGATATAAAAACCTTTTTGGCGCGACGCAAGCTGTGGGTGTTATAGCCTTCCGAAGTATGCTCCTTCCCTGGGATGAATCCCGTCCGCTCCAGACACTACAAACACTGGATATTGTTAATAGTTATGTTATAAATGCGATAACTCACTTTTACGCGCGTGGCTCTAAAATTACTATTTTTAATAATTTTATTTCGCGGAGCCAATGTTGAACGTGTATAGTCTAGGTGATTACTGGGTTAGGTTAGGTTAGGTTAGGTTAGGTTAGGTTAGGTTAGGTTAGGTTAGGTTAGGTTAGGTTAGGTTAGGTTAGGTTAGGTTAGGTTAGGTTAGGTTAGGTTAGGTTAGGTTAGGTTAGGTTAGGTTAGGTTAGGTTAGGTTAGGTTAGGTTAGGTTAGGTTAGGTTAGGTTAGGTTAGGTTAGGTTAGGTTAGGTTAGGTTAGGTTAGGTTAGGTTAGGTTAGGTTAGGTTAGGTTAGGTTAGGTTAGGTTAGGTTAGGTTAGGTTCCCGTGTGGAGTTTCTGGTCTCCCATCGGGCGCGTCCCCAGGTGGCGGATAGGGGGAGGCCCCCCAGATATGGGGGGTACCGGTGGTCTTGCCGGCGCGGACCAAAATCAGCGTGGAGGAACTCGAGGGCTACCACGTCCTCGTTGCAATCTCTGCTTTGCAGAGAAACTGCTGGGTTCGTATTCGGACAGTGCTGCTTTTGCGGCGTGGTATGGCAACCAGTGGTTGCGGACGTTTTAGTCCTACTGGACGACGGGCTGCTCTGCAGCGATGGATGGCGATTGTAACAATCGCGGCGCGGCGGGCTGGGCGGCAGGTCTTCTGTCGCCTGGTTAGGGGCTTCGACCTCCCGTCGGGCAACCTGTTATCCGTCGTAGTGTTGTTGTCACGTCTAGCAGCTACGACGGCCCAGGAGGCTTGCCTTAATCGGCTGGCCTGAGAGGAAGGACACCTCATCAAAAAACCCTCAAATCCGCGTTGTAGTCCAGCGGCGTGGATTTCCTGTCCTTCTTGGACAGTTTGGCTCGGGAGAGCGTGAGCTTTTAGCTGTGTACACCCATGGATACCGCCCGACCTCCATGGTGTAAAAGGGTTATCCGGGTGCAGGGGGCACCGCCCGGATGGACGTTTTATATCCCCCATACTCGTGGGAACAAAAATGTCCTTTAACTCCGAACCGATCAACGACGACTCTAGCAAAAACACAATTATGGACACCGAAAACTTTTATGATTTGGAAGATACTGACGGAAGTATTTCTCCGGCACGTGTCGAAACAAGGCGGGGCAGGGCTGTGCTGCTTTCGAGCTCCAGCTCTGTCAACAGCATTGTAGAAATGGATTGCAAAGACAGGCTGTGGCGGAAGCGGACGCTGGACACCAGTTGTTCTGGTTCCGACACAGAAGATGGAACTGGGGGTCTTGTATCCTCATTTATTAAGACTTCCTCAAAAAGAGGGAAGGGCCGCCCATCGGGTTCAAGCGCCACGCGGCGCGAGGCCACATTTGATTTGACGAGGGTGCGTAAGATGGAGTTGGAGGCGCAGGCCGAGAAGGAGGTTTCTGAGTGCGCCGAGCGCATTGAAGTGGCGCGAGCTAGCGCTCCGCTCCCACCCATACCAGTAAAGTCGAGCACGTCCGAGGCTCTCAGTCGCCGCATTGCCGAGGACCTGGCTACAATTGAGAAGGTGTTGACCAAGTCATCAAATCTCAAGGGCACCTTCAAAAAGGCCTTGAAATTGGCCCACGATGACATTGGGCAGTCAGTAGCACAATTAGAGAAACACACTGTCTCTGAGGAGACGAGATTGCTGCAGGCAGCCAATTCCCGCCTACAGGCGGAGCTCGACTCCCTGAAAAGGGAGCTCCAAGAGTTGAAAGCCTCTCAGGGCTCGTCGCTGCCTGCTCAGCCCCAAGATTCGGACTCCGATCTGGTTGCTGTCATCTTGCGCCAGGTCGGTGCAATGATCAACGCGAGATTTGAGGCTCTAGAGGAGCGTCTGCTACCGGCCAAGCGCATAAGACCTCCGCTGGCGGCGGATAGCAGGAAAGCGGCGAAGGCGGCTGAACAAGCGATGGTCGATGACCTCGCCCCGCCCCCTCCATCAAAGGCGAGGACATATGCAGGTGTTGCGGCGTCATCGCAACCGGGTAGATCGGTGTCTGGGCCCGCAATTAAGAAAACCGCGAAGCAGACGGCGGTCCCAACTTTGGAGATCGAGGCAACCTCGAAGAAGAGGAAAAAGAAATTGGCGAAGGGGAAGGAAAGGGTCCCCGTGCAGCCTGTTCCGGCGGGTTCAAAGCCCCTCAGAAAAGATACGCTGGCCACGTCATCCGGCCCCCCGCAGCAGCCGTCAAAGGACGGAGAGTGGACTGTGGTCGGAAAGCGAGGAAAAGGAAATAAGGGGAAAGGGAAGAAGCCTGCGGCTAAGTCCCGCAAGAAGAAGTCGCGAAAGCTCCACGCTCCGAATTCCTCGGCTGTCGTCCTTACCCTGCAGCCGAGTGCGAAGGAGCGTGGCGTAACCTACGCCGGTGTTTTGACGGAGGCGCGGCGTGGAATAGACCTCGCCGAAATTGGCATCAGGGCAATGCGTTTTAAGCGCGCTGTCACTGGTGCCAGGATACTAGAGATCCCCGGTGCTTCCAGCACCAAGGAAGCGGACTCCCTTGCCGCCAAATTGCGGGAGGTCCTCGGTGAGGATAACGTTAAGGTGTCCAGGCCGGTCAAGTGCGCAGACTTGCGAATCACTGGCCTGGATGACTCGGCCACAGTCGAGGACATTGCGGCCGCGGTCTCGCGCGCAGGGGAGTGTACCGCGGAGCATGTGAAGTGTGGTGGCCTGCGCGCGGGCCCCCGAGGTGCTGTATCAGCCTGGGTTAGTTGCCCGGTGACTGCGGCGAAGAAGCTGGCGCAGGCGGGGCGCGTAATGGTTGGGTGGGTTTCGGCGAAAGTCTCTCTCACCGAGCAGAAGCCCCTGCGCTGTTACCGCTGCCTGGAGTTGGGCCATGTCAGCGCCACGTGCTCCTCGCCGACGGACAGGAGTGCCACTTGCTTCCGCTGCAGTGAAACAGGCCATAAAGCTGGTGGATGCGATGCCGCCTCCGCTCGCTGCGCCCTATGCACGGAGGCAAAGCTACCGGCAGAGCATCGGCTTGGAAGCGCAGCCTGTAAGGCCCCGAAGCCTAAAAGAGGTGGAATGCGGAAGCAAGATGGCGCTCCAACGCCATCACGCTCTGCTCCGGTGCCTGATGAGGTACCGCAAACGGAGGCAGCCATGGAAACGCAGTAATGGCCCCACTGCGTTTCCTACAGGCCAATATCAACCACTGTGCCAGGGCCCAGGACCTTTTACATCAGAGTCTGGCAGAGTGGGAGATTGACGTGGCGGTAGTGTCTGAGCCATACAATCTGCCCCCCCGGGATAACTGGGTGGGCGATCTGGACGGCTTGGTGGCGCTGGTTGCTCAAGGCGACACACAGCTTGAGCAAATCATAAGGCGACGGGGATGCGTCTCGGCGGTTGTCAATGGCTTCACCGTTGTGGGGGCGTACTTCTCGCCGAACCGCTGCCTCGCCGATTTCGAGCAGTTCTTGGTTGAGCTGAGGGATCTGCTAGACTTCGCACAACCTCAATCTGTGCTTGTGGCCGGGGACCTGAACGCCAAGTCGGTGTCTTGGGGCTGCATGGCAAGTGATATACGTGGCTCGACACTCGCTGACTGGGCAGTTGCGTCGGGACTGACGGTTGTTAACCGTGGAGCAGAATTAACGTGTGTTCGGCAGAGGGGTGGATCCATTGTAGATGTCACGTTTGCGAGCCCCCCTCTCGCTCGTCGTATACAAGACTGGAGGGTTCTTTTGGACGTGGAGACGCTCTCGGATCATCGTTATATCCGGTTTAGCGTCTCCACGCCCTCGACGGCTCCCAGTCAATTCCCCCCTGGCGATTGTCGTCCGCGCTGGGCACTTGGTAGCCTAGATAGGGAGCTCCTCACTGAGGCTGCCTTAGTGCAGGCTTGGCTCCCGTCGCAGCAGAATGGCAGCGGAAGCGTAGAGGAGGAGGCCACTTGGCTTGCCGAAGCCATGTCTCAGGTGTGCGACGCGAGCATGCGGAGGGTGCGGTCGGTTCCACGTAGGCGCCAAATGTACTGGTGGTCCGCCGATGTTGCCCAGCTGCGTGCTTCATGCGTGGCTGCGAGGCGGGCGTACACCAGGCACAGGCGCCGTAGGCGGCGTGACGAAGAGGAGGAAGCGCGGTTATACGCCGTCTATAGGGACTGCATTGTGTCTCTGCAGGACGCCATCAGCAGCGCTAAGACCCGTGCATGGGAGGATATGCTCGAGAGTTTGAACCGCGAACCTTGGGGTCGGCCGTATAAGAGGGTGAGGCAAAAGCTTCGCCCTTGGGCCCCGCCCTTGTCTCAAAGTCTCGAGCCACGATTTCTGGAGCAAGTGGTGACGTCCTTGTTTCCAAGTCGGGGAAGACATTCTCCCCCACCGATGGCACCCACGATGACTGCGCAGGAGGAGCTCAACAACGAAAATGTCCCTCCAGTCACTCGCAACGAGCTCGCTGTGGCAGTAGAGCGCCTTAAGGCGAAGAATGCCGCCCCCGGCCCTGACGGTGTTCCCGGGCGGGCCTGGGTGCTGGCGCTAGAATCTCTTGGACCCAGGGTGGAACAGCTGTTCACAAAATGCCTCCAACATGGCCAATTTCCCCGTAGGTGGAAGACCGGGAACTTGGTCCTGTTGCAGAAGGAGGGACGCCCGCGCGACTCGCCCTCGGCTTATAGGCCGATCGTGCTGCTCGATGAGGTGAGCAAGCTCTTTGAGCGCGTCTTCGCAGCTCGCCTCATCGACCATCTGGAAGGAGTGGGGCCGGACCTAAGCGAGAACCAATTTGGATTTCGCCGGGGAAGGTCCACTATCGATGCGATTGCTGAATTGCGGAACCTCGCTGATCATGCAGATAATGAAGGCGGAGTGCTTTTGGCGGTGTCCCTTGACATCGCCAACGCATTCAACACTCTGCCGTGGAGTTGCGTGATCGAAGCGCTCCGCTACCACAACGTGCCCGGGTATATGGTGCGCTTGTTGCAGTCCTACTTATCGGAGAGGGCTGTGGCGTACCCCGCGCGCCGTGGGTGGCAAGAAAAGGAAGTGACGTGCGGTGTTCCACAGGGCTCGGTTCTTGGGCCCCTTCTGTGGAACATCGGCTACGACTGGGTCCTGCGTGCCACTTATCTACCGGGTGTCAGCGTGCTTTGCTACGCGGATGACACCCTGGTAACTGCACGCGGGGCCTCGTATAGGGAGGCAGCCCTCATTGCGACTGCTGGTGTGGCGGATGTTGTGCGCCGAATCAGACGACTTGGCTTAGAGGTCGCTCTGAACAAGTCAGAGGCAATTTTGTTTCGCGGCCGTCGAAGGGCGCAGGCTGCTGGTTCAGCTATCCAGGTGGGTGGCACGTCCATCGGCGTCGGTTCCACTTTGCGCTACCTGGGCATCGTGCTGGACAGCCGGTGGACATTTGTGGAGCACTTTCGTCGCCTCGCCCCCCGTCTTGTTGGGGTGGCCGGGGCACTTGGAAGTCTGCTCCCGAATCTAAGAGGGGCTGGGGGTGCGTGTCGTCGTCTATACACCGGCGTCATTCGCTCCATGGCCCTCTATGGTGCGCCCATTTGGGCCGACTCTTTGAGCGTCCGTACCAGACCCTACTTGCGTAGACCGCAGCGGGTCATGGCGCTCAGAGTCGTGAGGGCATATCGCACAGTGTCCTTCGAGGCCGCGTGTGTCATGGCTGGGACGCCCCCGTGGGACCTGGATGCCGAGATGCTGGCGGACGTTTATCGCCGCGTCAGCGCGTCCAGATCGCATGGAATTAATCCATACCTGGAGCAAGTCCAGCAATGGAGGGCTGATGCTCTCGAGCGGCGGTTCAGGGAGTGGGAACGCCGGCTCGAGAGGCCCAGCGCAGGAGCGAGGACGGTCGAAGCCATCCGACCGGTCCTACGCGAGTGGTGCGACAGGCGGCATGGGGCAATTACCTTCCGCCTGACACAGGTGCTGTCCGGACACGGCTGTTTCGGGTGGTACTTGTGCAAAGTCGCCAGGCGGGAGCCACAAATGGCTTGCCATTGGTGTGACAGTCCGGAGGACACGGCAGACCACACTCTCGCCGTGTGCCCCGCGTGGTCCGAGCCCCGTGCTCGCCTAGTCGCAGTCATCGGCCCTGACCTCTCCCTGTCTTCCATAGCTCGCGCAATGGTTGGCAGTGACAGGTCGTGGCGCGCGGCTATCACATTCTGTGAAGATGTGATGTCGCAGAAGGAGGAAGCAGAGCGGGTCCGCGAGGGAGATCCCAACGCAGATCCTATTCGGCGGCGACGTCTTATTGGGCGCAGTCGCCGAGTCGCGACCGCTCTACACGGTCGCGATTTGCTTCCCTAATGATGGGTGCCGGACGGTGGAACGGGGACATAATCCATCGTCCGGTGCAGTGAGGCGGCGTGAGACGTGTTCCGTTCACGCCGCCCCCCAGGAAGGAGAAACTGGCGAACACTAGCCAGGTCTTTATCGCGATGGGCCTATATAAAAAATAGGCTGCCGCTGACGGGGTTGCGGAAGCGGTTCCACAAAATACCCGCGACCCTGCCAATATAGCGGAGCGACGGAACACAGTGGAGTTTAGTCGGTAGTCGCCGCATTCTGCGGTGTGAGTCCGACATAACCCAGGGCCCTTTCCCCGAGCGCTCTGGGTATGCCTAAATGCATTCTCCACTATAAAAAAAAAAAAAAAAAAAAAAAAAAAAAAAAAAAAAAAAAAGGTTAGGTTAGGTTAGGTTAGGTTAGGTTAGGTTAGGTTAGGTTAGGTTAGGTTAGGTTAGGTTAGGTTAGGTTAGGTTAGGTTAGGTTAGGTTAGGTTAGGTTAGGTTAGGTTAGGTTAGGTTCCCGTGTGGAGTTTCTGGTCTCCCATCGGGCGCGTCCTCAGGTGGCGGATAGGGGGAGGCCCTCCAGATATGGGGGGTACCGGTTGTCTTGCCGGCGCGGACCAAAACCAGCGTGGAGGAACTCGAGGGCTGCCACGTCCTTGTTGCAATTTCTGCTTTGCAGAGAATGTGCTGGGTTCATATTCGAACAGTGCTGCTTTTGCGGCGAGGTATGGCAACCAGTGGTTGCGGATGTTTTAGTCCTACTGGACGACAGGCTGCTCTGCAGCGATGGATGGCGGTTGTATCAATCGCGGCGCGGCGGGCTGGGCGGCAGGTTTTCTGTTGCCTGGTTAGGGGCTTCGGCCTCCCGTCGGGCAACCTGTTATCCGTCGTAGTGTTGTTGTCACGTCTAGCAGCTACGACGGACCAGGGGGCTTGCCTTAATCGGCTGGCCTGAGAGGAAGGACACCTCATCAAAAACCCTCAAATCCGCGTTGTAGTCCAGCGGCGTGGATTTCCTGTCCTTCTTGGACAGTTTGGCTCGGGAGAGCGTGAGCTTTTAGCTGTGTACACCCATGGATACCGCCCGACCTCCATGGTGTAAAAGGGTTATCCGGGTGCAGGGGGCACCGCCCGGATGGACGTTTTATATCCCCCATACTCGTGGGAACAAAAATGTCCTTTAACTCCGAAATGATCAACGACGACTCTGGCAAACACACAATTGACACTGAAAACTTTTACGATTGGGAAGACACTGACGGAAGTATGTCTCCAGCGCGTGTCGAGACAAGGCGGGGCAGGGCTGTGCTGCGTTCAAGCTCCAGCTCTGTCAACAGCATTAAAGAAAAGGATGAAAGAGACAGGCTGTGGCGGAAGCGGACGCTGGACACCAGCTGTTCAGGTTCCGACACAGATGGCACAGGGGTTTTTACATCCCCATTTTTGAAGACCACCTCAAAAAGAGGGAAGGGCCGCCCATCGGGTTCAAGCGCCACTCGGCGTGAGGCCACATTTGATATGACGAGGATGCGTAAGATGGAGTTGGAGGCGCAGGCCGAGAAAGAGGTTGCTGAGTGCGCCGAGCGCATTGAAGTGGCGCGAGCTAGCGCTCCTCTCCCTCCCATCCCAGTAAAGTTGAACACATCTGAGGATCTCAGTCGCCGCATTGCCGATGACCTGGCTGCAATAGAGAAGGTGTTGACCAGGTCATCAAATCTCAAGGGCACTTTCAAAAAGACCTTGAAGATAGCCCACGATGATATTGAGCAGTCGGTGGCACAGTTGGAGAAGCGCACTGTGTCTGAGGAGACGAGATTGCTGCAGGCAGCCAATTCCCGCCTCCAGGCGGAGCTCGACTCCCTGAAAAGGGAGCTCCAAGAGGTGAAGGCCCCTCAGGGCTCGTCGCTGCCTGTTCAGCCCCAAGATTCAGACTCCGATCTGGTGGCTGTCATCTTGCGCCAGGTCGGAGCAATGATAAACGCGAGATTCGAGGCCCTAGAGGAGCGTCTGCTGCCGGCCAAGCGCATAAGACCTCCGCTGGCGGCGGATAGCAGGAAAGCGACGAAGGCGGCTGAAGAAGAGATGGCCGAAGAACTTGCACCGTCCCCTCCATCAAAGGCGAAAACATACGCAGGTGTTGCGGCAACATCGAAACCAGGCAGACCTGTGCCTGGGCCCGCAATAAAGAAAACCTCGAAGCAGGCAGCGGTCCCAGCGGTGGGGACCGAGGCAACCTCGAAGAAAAACAAGAAAAAGAAATTGGAAAAGGGGAAAGAAACGGGCGTCGTGCAGCCTGTTCCGGCGGGTTCAAAGCCCCCCAGAAAAGATGGCCTCCCGCAGCAGCCGTCTAAGGATGGAGAGTGGACTGTGGTTGGAAAGCGAGGAAAAGGAAACAAGGGGAAAGGGAAGAAGCGCGCGGCTAAGTCCCGCAAGAAGTCGCGAAAGCTCCACGCTCCGAATTCCTCGGCTGTCGTCCTTACCCTGCAGCCGAGTGCGAAGGAGCGTGGCGTAACCTACGCCGGTGTTTTGACGGAGGCGCGGCGTGAAATAGACCTCGCCGAAATTGGCATCAGTGCAATGCGTTTTAAGCGCGCCGTCACTGGTGCCAGGATACTAGAGATCCCCGGTGCTTCCAGCACCAAAGAAGCGGACTCCCTTGCCGCCAAATTGCGGGAGGTCCTCGGTGAGGATAACGTTAAGGTGTCCAGGCCGGTCAAGTGCGCAGACTTGCGAATCACTGGCCTGGATGACTCGGCCACAGTCGAGGACATTGCGGCCGCGGTCTCGCACGCAGGGGAGTGTACCGCGGAACATGTGAAGTGTGGTGGCCTGCGCGCGGGCCCCCGAGGTGCTGTATCAGCCTGGGTTAGTTGCCCGGTGACTGCGGCGAAGAAGCTGGCGCAGGCGGGGCGCGTAATGGTTGGGTGGGTTTCGGCGAAAGTATCTCTCACTGAGCAGAAGCCCCTGCGCTGTTACCGCTGCCTGGAGTTGGGCCATGTCAGCGCCACATGCTCCTCGTCGACGGACAGGAGTGCCACTTGCTTCCGCTGCGGTGAAACAGGCCATAAAGCTGGTGGATGCGATGCCGCCTCCGCTCGCTGCGCCCTATGCACGGAGGCAAAGCTACCGGCAGAGCATCGGATTGGAAGCGCAGCCTGTAAGGCCCCGAAGCCTAAAAGAGGCGGAATGCGGAAGCAAGATGGCGCTCGAGTCCCATCGTGCTCTGCTCCGGTATCTGATGAGGTACCACAAACGGAGGCAGCCATGGAAACGCAGTAATGGCCCCACTGCGTTTCCTACAGGCCAACATCAACCACTGTGCCAGGGCTCAGGACCTTTTACATCAGAGTCTGGCAGAGTGGGGGATTGACGTGGCGGTAGTGTCCGAGCCATACAATCTGCCCCCCCGGGATAACTGGGCGGGCGATCTGGATGGCTTGGTGACGCTAGTTGCTCAAGGCGTCACACAGCTTGAGCAAGTCATAAGGCGGCGGGGATGCGTCTCGGCGGTTGTCAAGGGTTTCACCGTTGTTGGGGCGTACTTCTCGCCGAATCGCTGCCTCGCCGATTTCGAGCAGTTCCTGGTTGAGTTGAGGGATCTGCTAGACTTCGCACAACCTCAATCTGTGCTTCTGGCCGGGGACCTTAACGCCAAGTCGGTGTCTTGGGGCTGTGTGGCAAGTGATATACGTGGCTCAATACTCGCTGACTGGGCAGTTGCGTCGGGACTGACGGTTATTAACCGTGGAGCAGAATTAACTTGTGTTCGGCAGAGGGGTGGATCCATTGTAGATGTCACGTTTGCGAGCCCCCCTCTCGCTCGTCGTATACAAGACTGGAGGGTTCTTTTGGACGTGGAGACGCTCTCGGATCACCGTTATATCCGGTTTAGCGTCTCCACGCCCTCAACGGCTCCCAGTCAATTCCCCCCTGGCGATTGTCGTCCGCGCTGGGCACTTGGTAGCCTCGATAGGGAGCTCCTCATTGAGGCTGCCTTAGTGCAGGCTTGGCTCCCGTCGCAGCAGAATGGCAGCGTAAACGTAGAGGAAGAGGCCACTTGGCTTGCTGAAGCAATGTCAAAGGTGTGCGACGCGAGCATGCGGAGGGTGCGGTCGGTTCCACGTAGGCGCCAAATGTACTGGTGGTCCGCCGATGTTGCCCAGCTGCGTGCTTCATGTGTGGCTGCGAGGCGGGCGTACACCAGGCACAGGCGCCGTAGCCGGCGTGACGAAGATGAGGAAGCGCGGTTATACGCCGTCTATAGGGACTGTATTGTGTCTCTGCAGGACGCAATCAGAAGCGCTAAGACCCGTGCATGGGAGGAGATGCTCGAGAGTTTGAACCGTGAACCCTGGGGTCGGCCGTATAAGAGGGTGAGGCAAAAGCTTCGCCCTTGGGCCCCGCCCCTGTCTCAAAGTCTCGAGCCACGATTTCTGGAGCAAGTGGTGACGTCCTTGTTTCCGGATCGGGGAAGACATTCTCCCCCACCGATGGCACCCGCGATGACTGCGCAGGAGGAGCTCAACAACGAAAATGTCCCTCCAGTCACTCGCAACGAGCTCGCTGTGGCAGTAGAGCGCCTAAAGGCGAAGAATGGCGCCCCCGGCCCTGACGGTGTTCCCGGGCGGGCTTGGGTGCTGGCGCTAGAGTCACTTGGACCCAGGATGGAACAGCTGTTCACGGAATGCCTCCAACAGGGCCAATTTCCCCGTAGGTGGAAGACCGGGAACTTGGTCCTGTTGCAGAAGGAGGGACGCCCGCGCGACTCGCCCTCGGCTTATAGGCCGATCGTGCTGCTCGATGAGGTGAGCAAGCTCTTTGAGCGCGTCTTCGCAGCTCGCCTCATCGACCATCTGGAGGGAGTGGGGCCGGACCTAAGCGAGAACCAATTTGGATTTCGCCGGGGACGGTCCACTATCGATGCGATTGCTGAATTGCGGAACCTCGCTGATGATGCGGATAATGAAGGCGGAGTGCTTTTGGCGGTGTCTCTTGACATCGCCAACGCATTCAACACTCTGCCATGGAGCTGCGTGATCGAAGCGCTCCGCTACCACAACGTGCCCGGGTATATGGTACGCTTGTTGCAGTCCTACTTATCGGAGAGGGCTGTGGCGTACCCCGCGCGCCGTGGATGGCAAGAAAAGGAAGTGACGTGCGGTGTTCCACAGGGCTCGGTTCTTGGGCCCCTTCTGTGGAACATCGGCTACGACTGGGTCCTGCGTGCCACTTATCTACCGGGTGTCAGCGTGCTTTGCTACGCGGATGACACCCTGGTAACTGCACGCGGGGCCTCGTATAGGGAGGCAGCCCTTATTGCGACCGCTGGTGTGGCGGAAGTTGTGCGCCGAATCAGACGACTTGGCTTAGAGGTCGCTCTCAACAAGTCCGAAGCGATTTTGTTTCGCGGCCGTCGAAGGGCGCAGGTTGCTGGTTCAGCTATCCAGGTGGGTGGCACGTCCATCGGCGTCGGTTCCACCTTGTGCTACCTGGGCATCGTGCTGGACAGCCGGTGGACATTTGTGGAGCACTTTCGTCGCCTCGCTCCCCGTCTTGTTGGGGTGGCCGGGGCACTTGGAAGTCTGCTCCCGAATCTAAGAGGGGCTGGGGGTGCGTGTCGTCGTCTATACACCGGCGTCATTCGCTCCATGGCCCTTTATGGTGCGCCCATTTGGGCCGACTCTTTGAGCGTCCGTACCCGACCCTACTTGCGTAGACCGCAGCGGGTCATGGCGCTCAGAGTCGTGAGGGCATATCGCACAGTGTCCTTCGAGGCCGCGTGTGTCATGGCTGGGACGCCCCCGTGGGACCTGGATGCCGAGATGCTGGCGGACGTTTATCGCCGCGTCACCGCGTCCAGATCGCATGGAATTAATCCATACCTGGAGCAAGTCCAGCAATGGAGGGCCGATGCTCTCGAGCGGCGGTTCAGGGAGTGGGAACGCCGGCTCGAGAGGCCCAGCACAGGAGCGAGGACGGTCGAAGCCATCCGACCGGTCCTACGCGAATGGTGCGACAGGCGGCATGGGGCAATTACCTTCCACCTGACACAGGTGCTGTCCGGACACGGCTGCTTCGGGTGGTACTTGTGCAAAGTCGCCAGGCGGGAGCCGCAAATGGCTTGCCATTGGTGTGACAGTCCGGAGGACACGGCAGACCACACTCTCGCCGTGTGCCCCGCGTGGTCCGAGCCCCGTGCTCGCCTAGTCGCAGTCGTCGGCCCTGACCTCTCTCTGTCTTCCATAGCTCGCGCAATGGTTGGCAGCGACAGGTCGTGGCGCGCGGCTATCACATTCTGTGAAGATGTGATGTCGCAGAAGGAGGAAGCAGAGCGAGTCCGCGAGGGAGATCCCAACGCAGATCCTATTCGGCGGCGACGTCTTATTGGGCGCAGTCGCCGAGTCGCAACCGCTGTACACGGTCGCGACTTGCTTCCCTAATGATGGGTGCCGGACGGTGGAACGGGGACATAATCCATCGTCCGGTGCGGTGAGGCGGCGTGAGACGTGTTCCGTTCACGCCGCCCCCCAGGAAGGAGAAACTGGCGAACTCAAGCCAGGCCTTAATCGCGATGGGCCTATATAAAAAATAGGCTGCCGCTGACGGGGTTGCGGAAGTGGTTCGACCAAATACCCGCGACCCTGCCAATACAGCGGAGTGACGGAACACAGTGGAGTTTAGTCGGTAGTCGCCGCATTCTGCGGTGTGAGTCCGACATAACCCAGGGCCCTTTCCCCGAGCGCTCTGGGTATGCCTAAATGCATTCTCCACTATAAAAAAAAAAAAAAAAAGGTTAGGTTAGGTTAGGTTAGGTTAGGTTAGGTTAGGTTAGGTTAGGTTAGGTTAGGTTAGGTTAGGTTAGGTTAGGTTAGGTTAGGTTAGGTTAGGTTAGGTTAGGTTAGGTTAGGTTAGGTTAGGTTAGGTTAGGTTAGGTTAGGTTAGGTTAGGTTAGGTTAGGTTAGGTTAGGTTAGGTTAGGTTAGGTTAGGTTAGGTTAGGTTAGGTTAGGTTAGGTTAGGTTAGGTTAGGTTAGGTTAGGTTAGGTTAGGTTAGGTTAGGTTAGGTTAGGTTAGGTTAGGTTAGGTTAGGTTAGGTTAGGTTAGGTTAGGTTAGGTTAGGTTAGGTTAGGTTAGGTTAGGTTAGGTTAGGTTAGGTTAGGTTAGGTTAGGTTAGGTTAGGTTAGGTTAGGTTAGGTTAGGTTAGGTTAGGTTAGGTTAGGTTAGGTTAGGTTAGGTTAGGTTAGGTTAGGTTAGGTTAGGTTAGGTTAGGTTAGGTTAGGTTAGGTTAGGTTAGGTTAGGTTAGGTTAGGTTAGGTTAGGTTAGGTTAGGTTAGGTTAGGTTAGGTTAGGTTAGGTTAGGTTAGGTTAGGTTAGGTTAGGTTAGGTTAGGTTAGGTTAGGTTAGGTTAGGTTAGGTTAGGTTAGGTTAGGTTAGGTTAGGTTAGGTTAGGTTAGGTTAGGTTAGGTTAGGTTAGGTTAGGTTAGGTTAGGTTAGGTTAGGTTAGGTTAGGTTAGGTTAGGTTAGGTTAGGTTAGGTTAGGTTAGGTTAGGTTAGGTTAGGTTAGGTTAGGTTAGGTTAGGTTAGGTTAGGTTAGGTTAGGTTAGGTTAGGTTAGGTTAGGTTAGGTTAGGTTAGGTTAGGTTAGGTTAGGTTAGGTTAGGTTAGGTTAGGTTAGGTTAGGTTAGGTTAGGTTAGGTTAGGTTAGGTTAGGTTAGGTTAGGTTAGGTTAGGTTAGGTTAGGTTAGGTTAGGTTAGGTTAGGTTAGGTTAGGTTAGGTTAGGTTAGGTTAGGTTAGGTTAGGTTAGGTTAGGTTAGGTTAGGTTTTTTTTTTTTTTTTTTTTTTTTTTTTTAAAAATAAAACACTCCACAGACTCAAGGTCCGTGCCTTTTTTAGATGATTTAATGTTTTTCTTTGATATAAAAGGATGGTTTACTCGTCACTAAATTAGGTAGTCCCGTCAACTACCCATATTACAATTATATTTTAGCTTCTAACTAGTTTTTACAATATGCATTATATTAGTATAACATGCTTATTTTTTTTTTTTTTTTCTTCTTTTTTCTTCTTTTTTTTTTTTTTTTGAGTATTATATTTAAATTATTATTATTTTTTTTTTAAAGTAATATCCATATAAATCATAAACTTTTTTTTTTTTTTTTTATTATTATTATTTTTTTTTTTTTTTTATTTTTATTTTATTTTTTTTTTTTAACTATGCATGCTATTTAACATAATATTATAAATAATACAATTAATTATACAATTACTTCAAATAACACATTTAAATTTATTCTAATACATAATGATATTAATACAATTTAATCTAATACAAATTAAAAATTAAAAATTAAAAATCTTATACCGCGAATGAGACACACTATTATTAGGTAATTCTGTATAAAGTAGGGAGTATGATGTATATAATAGGTTATTGTTTCCGCAATCCAAGCTTTTGGAGGTGTTTGTTTTATTTTATTGATTTTGTGAGGGCCTCCACGACTCTGCCGTTTCTATCTTTGAGGGCCATTTTTAAACAGTACTCCATGATGTTCTTAGTACTGGCCCTCTGTGCCCTCCCTATCAACCTGCCGATCGCGTCGCCACAGTCGTCAGCGAAGTAGACACAGGTCTTCGTGTGCCTAGATATTGCGACAACCGCGTGAGGTACACTGTCGTGCAGGCTGAGTTTTTTGGCGTTTGATTTTAAGATGAAGACGGTTTCGTACGTTAGGCCTTGTGCCTCGTGGATGGTTAAGATGCGGGATCCCGACCCCGCTCCATAGCCCTGGTTGGAAAGGGTGCTCTTTTCCTCCTGTGTGTGTACGAGGTAGAGGGTATTTTCCAGGGAGCTTGGGATAACCGCATCTCTATATCCCTTTTGGATTAATGAGTGCACTCTGGGCTGAGATGAGTATATGCCAGAGTACACTTCACTGAGGGCGAAGGCAACATCCATCGGATTGCGGTGTGTGCAAAGTAAATTTTGGTGGATCATTGTGATGGAGTCGGGCCGACAGTATCTCATATGGAAGAGATTATCTCTGTCGATGAACGGCAGTTGGTTTACATCTCCGACTAAGACCACTTCCGCAGCGCCAGACAGCTTGGCGGCCATAATTATAGAGCCAAAATGGTTCATGAGGGCTTCATCCACGGTTAACCGTTTACAACTGAAGGACCCCCTGAATCCATTTGTTAGGATTGAAGCTATTGTGCGCACTCGTGTTTTTTCCTCACCTTTTATGCGGTGCGCTAGCTTCTCTCTCAGATCTTTTGCCGCCTCTACTGTGGTTGTCGCAATTACGTCATTGGCCTCGTCGAAGTGTTTTACCAAATATGTTGTTTTGCCGCAGCCCGGCACTCCGTTGATCCACTTGATGTCGGGTACCACCCAGTCACTCCCGTACGCCGAGATGTCAGGACCCGGGGCAATGGTTTTCGCCATGTCCAGGATCCTGTCATCCAGCATAATCTTGGTGCAGCGGGCGGTCACGACGATGGGATCTCCCTCAGGGGTTTTAAAAGTGGTGGTTCCCTTGATTTTGAGTGCATCCTCGTCTATAGGAACAAAACCGACGCTAGCGCTGAACGCAGCCATGTAAGGACCGGACATTTGTCCATGTATGACTTTAGACGTTGCATTGTTATAGATGGCTGCGTCCGCCTCCTCGAGTCTGACCCTTAGCAGCGCAAGGTTGTTGAGCTGATAGGCATGCATGATGTTTCTGCATGTTGCCAGACTGACCTCTCTGGTTGCCTCGATGATAGCGCGGTATTCCAGAAAGGCGTTGATAATGTGGTCGAGGGGTTTTGCGACGGTTCTGTATTGTGGTGAATTGATTTGCCCGAAATCAGCCCGAGTTCGCTTTGTCCTATCCGTTGGCCGTTCTGTGGCCTTGTTTGGAGTTAAAAATCTCTCCACCGCTGAGGTTTGCCTTCCACTCGGATTGCCTTCAGTTGGCCGACCCATGACTGCTTTAAAGAAGTCAGTGAGGGCCTTCATTCGGCTCCGGGTTTCAGGGCACTCTTTTGGACTTCGATTACTCTCTAATGCTGAGAGCCTTTCGGCTGCAATTTTTTGCTGTAGCCGTTCTGAGCCACTGATTGTTGGTGGTTGGTTGACGCCGGTGGGTAGGTGATCTGGTGCGGTCGATGCGGCGCGTGCGGGGGATTTGAGGTAGTCTAGGTTTTCCCCTCGATCTTCATAAACTATAACCTCATGATGTTTTGAGGCAGTGACGCATCCGCAGCGGTCCACAACTTCACCTTTTTGATACCCGAGGGCCATAGCGTCGATGCTAATAATGCGGGGTAGGTGTGCATCCGCTGATTGGCAACTCTGCGCAAGACTGGTAAGTATCAAGCTTGCCTGTGCGAATGGGGACTCGACTTTCCATTCGAGGAGTACGACCGCCTTGTTTTGCAATCGTACCACCCGGCAGGAGTGGCCCATGAATGTTGCCAGAGGAAGCGCTATGTAGCTACTACGCTTCATCACGGCTTTGTTGGTACTTCCAAAGCGCAGAGCTGCGAGGCCGGGTGAGATGGCCAGCTGATTGTTTGTGATTTCCCGGCAGAAGGAAATTCCAAATGACTCATTGTCGTTGTCCATGAAGAGTGCGACGCTACGAACTCTCAGTTTTGGTGCCCCTACTTTGGCGCACTCCAGTAGTTGTTCACTGAAGTTTATCGGCGCTGGGGTAATGACGTTATTTACACCTGCTGTGGTTGTTATGAGTTGCCTAGTGGTTGCAGGCGTTGTAGGGGTGGGGACTTGTGGTTGATGGGGCAAATCTTTGGATGCAATTGTTGAGCCGTTGTTTATTGCTGCGACTCGCGCGATTTTAGCGGCAAAGGCCAAGAATGGCTTCCTCAGACTCTCAGTCTCCATGATGGTGGGTAGAGACTCTTGGCTCAGTTGGGTCTGAGTTTGAATTTCGAGTGAGAGTCTGTCTGCACCAAATCTTGGGCACTCGAATAAAATGTGCCAGATGGTCTCGTGGCACGACGAGTCGCAGACACAGGATGGGCTGTCTTTTAGGTTGAATCTATGTAAATAGGCCGCGAATCCTCCATGGCCGGTTAAGACTTGGACTAAAGTTGGTGTCAATGTGGTGTCCTTCAGTACTCGTCTCGCAGAAGAGACGGTCGGCAGAAATGTCTTGGTGACCGACCCTGTGGAGGAGGATTCGTAGCGTTGTTGCCATTTTTGAATTGTTACCTCCCTGATTTTCCGCTTAATGTATGAAAGGGGCACTTTGCTGTAATCAGGGGCAGTCTTTTTGGTGAGAGCAGCCTTTTTTGCTAGTTGGTCTGCTCTCTCATTTCCGGGTGTTCCCACATGAGCCCTTAGCCAGAAGAGTCTCACCTCTCTGTCTTCTGCTCGGGTTTCCGCGATGAGTTTTTTAATCTCCAGAGCTATTTGGTGTGTTACACATGGGTTTTTTAAGAGCTCAAGCGAAGATCTTGAGTCGCTCATGATATTTACAGTTTTGGCTTTTGAGCTCCTTGCCATCTTGACCGCTCTATAGAGCGCGTACATCTCCGATTGGAAGACAGTGTTGTGTGACTCTAGTCGGAAGGTGGAGTACCTGGTCTCTTTACCTTTGTCCCACCATGTTAGGGCAGCACCTACCTTCCCCTCTATTTTGCTGCCGTCGGTGAAGATTTGGGGGCCAACTACATGATAGGTCTCCAAAGTATTGGGATCCAGATTTTCAAGACGCTCGAACTCTGTTATTATCAGAGTTGAGGGATGTGGGTTGTGGAGATATCCCACTTTTTGCTCCACCTCTCTTCCTGGCGGAATATGCTCCTCCGAATAGCCTTTTTTTATTTTGAAGAAGGCTGCCGCTTCCTGGACCCTGAGGTCGAGTGGCAGCAACCCGGAAAGTATGAGCGCCGATGTTAGAGACACCGTGCGATAGGCTTTGCAGATCTTTATTGCAAAGCCTCTCTGCAGCGAGGACAGCTGGTCTCTGATTGATAGTTTTTCCGCTGCAGGATACCACGCACTTGCCGCGTATAGCACGATTGGCTCTATCACCGACACATATATGGTCCTTATTATCTCTTTGTTTAGACCCCAACTCACTTTTGCTGCACACGCTAGCTGTTTATATATGTCGGCTGCCTTTCTACAAGTGGCCGCCACGTGTGAGTTAAAGGTGAGTTTGCAGTCGATGATAAGACCCAGCAGCTTTATTTCTTTAACAAGTTTTAGCTGGGTCCCTGACATGTTTATTATGGGGAGGTCGAACTTTAGTTTACGAGTTATTATCATCGCACTGGTCTTGTGTGCGGCAAAGTTCAACTTGTTTTGTTTTCCCCATGTTTGCACAGCCTCCAAGGTGGTGTTGGCTGTGGTTTGGATTTTTTCGACTGTCGGGGCTGAGAATATTAGGACTACGTCGTCTGCAAATGCTTGGCAGTAGACGCCTAGGCTATTTAGTTTTTGAAGGAGCGTATCTAAAATTAGGTTCCAGAAAGTAGGCCCTCCTATGGAGCCCTGGATGCACCCTTTGTTGGTGCCCCTTTCGAATACTGCTCTTGCGTAATTGACCCTGACTGTCCTGTCACAAAGGTAGGATGTTATAAGGCCGTAGAGGTTTTTTGGGCACCTCTTGTTAATAAGTTGTTTCTTTAGGGCAGGCCACCACGCGTTGTCAAAGGCCCCCTCTATGTCCAACGACACCATAAGCACAATTTTCTTGTAGCTTACCTGTGTGTTGATATGTTGTAGAAGGTCATAGAGGGCGTCTTCTGTGCTACGCTGAGGAGTGAACCCGTATTGCTTGTTGTTTAGGGTAGGGAGGAAGAGCCATTGCAGTCTGGTAACTGTGAGTTTTTCAACTATTTTACCTAGGACCGATAAGAGACCAATTGGCCTGTAGGATTTTGGGTGGGTGTAATCATCTTTCCCTGGTTTACGGATGATGCACACGTGCGCTACCTTCCACTGCTTCGGAAAGTGCTCTAGCGCCAGACATTTGTTGGCCAGCGCCAGGAACACCTCTCTGTCACAGCGAATTGCAGCTGTGCATATATCTGCCGTGAGCCCGTCAGGGCCGGGAGCCTTCTTTGGATTAAGCCTGTTTAGGACTGTTTCCAGTTCCGCGGCCGTAAATGGGGGATCATCGGCGGATAGGTCTTCGATGTCCGCGGATTTCCTGTTTTCAGACAGGTTTCTCACCAGGATCTGATGTTCCGTTTCGGAGTCTACAGTGTCACGAGGGTAAAAAGTCTGGGCCAGGAGTTCCGCCGATTGTTCCGGGGAAAGCGTCAAGCCGGCGGAGTCCCTTAACAGCAGGTCTTCTTGTTTTCTGGCCGTTTTCCTTATGACTCTGTAGATTCCGTCCCACATACTCTCACGGTCTTGTGTCTCACAAAATTCTTTCCAGCTTTGGGTTGCTGCCTCAGCTGCCTTGGTTTTGTATTCCTCCCTAGCGTGAGTGTATTCGTTTATGACAAACAGTCTGCGACTGGCAGCTGCATTTTTAATTCTCCGTTTTTTGCGGAGTACCTCTCTTTTCAGATCTTCTAGAGAGGGGGACCACCAGGGTGGCTTAGGCTCTCCCTTGTTTATACCAACTTTTGGGATTGCCGTTTCACACGCTTTATGGATGATTTCAACATAAATTGCGAGAGATTCCTCCAGTTCTTCCGGGTTTGAAATATTCCCTATTCGGGTGGATGTGATGTCTTTTTCAGAGAGTCCTGACCGGAAAGAACCGTTGAAGTCCGTCCACTTCGCTTTCCTTGTGTTGTATATGCGCGTGGTGACAGGTCTGATGCTTTCCAGGGCTGTCTCCAGTCGCATACCGAAAGTTATAGCGTTGTGATCAGATGTTGTTAAACCTCTGCGGACTTGCCAGCCAGAGATCTTCCCGAGGAGTGGCAGGCTGCACACAGTTACATCTACTATACTTGTGTACAGCCTGTCGCCCCTGTAGGTCTCAAAGGTTGGCGTAGCTCCTGTGTTAAGAATTTGGAGGTTCATCTCACTTAGGAAATTGTTGAAATCTTTACCACGGTGGTCCTCGGAGTTGCTGCCCCACCAGTGGCTCCAGGCGTTGATGTCGCCCGCAACCACCAGATTGTCTGTTGGTAATTTATCACAGACTAGTTTGATGCGTGATATGTATGGGTTGATGTCCTGATCCCCTTCCAGGTAGATGGAAATTATTCCTAGCTTCAGTCGCCCTGCTTTGATGAGGACCGCAGCCACATTCTCGGTCACCAGCTGAGGATCGTGTATGACCTCTAGCTCTGTTCCCAGAACAATTACCGCAGCCTTCACTGGTTTTTGGCGGCCCAAGGTGCACTGGATGATTTGAGTGCCACTGCATTGTTTCACAACACCGGTCCTGCCTACGTATGGCTCCTGGACTAGTGCTATTGAAATGTTTTCCTTTTGGGCAGCCTGGAGCAGTTCGACTGTCGCTAGTTTTGAGCGCTGTAGGTTTGCTTGTATGAACTTAAGCTCCCTTTTGCGCATACTTGTGGATGGGGATTCTGATTGCCCGGGTGTAGTTAGGGTGACCTTAGCAGTAGGAGACGCGAGACCTCGCTATGTTGTCCCACTTTTGTCTTTCCTGACACTCACTGCTGAATGCAGTGTGTTCCAGGTCAGAGCCGTCTCTTTTGGCCTTTTGGCAGTTGACGCACGTGGGAGTGTTTCCTTGCGCCTTAAGAGGACACTCCCTCTCCTTGTGGGTTTTGGCACAGTACGAGCATGATTGCTCCTGTGCCTTGCACAGCGCTCGAGTGTGCCCGTATCCCAGGCATTTGGAGCACTGCACCAAGGGGGATTGGTCCTCTATGGGGCATCTTTTTAGGCCCACGTAAACTTTTTCTGCCTTGCAGAGTGCCTTCCAACATTCTGGAGAGACCTCCAAGACAGGGTGGCACTCGTGCGGGTTTCTCGCGCGCTTCCTATACCGCACCTTTAATATTGAATTTTTCTGGTCCAGTTCACTCATCAGGTGTTTGTTTTGAGTTTTTAAAAGTTCAATTATTTCCTCGTCCTTGTGACAGGACAGTACCCCTCTGATGCAGACAAGAGGATTTATTGGTTTCGGCTCCTGTGCCGATAACCCCTTGCTACTGTTGACCTGGTTTTTGATCAGATTTAGGTCGTCTGAGCTTGGACAGCTCAGAACGACCTTCTGATTTTTGGCTTTCCTAACTTTTTCCACTTTGGCCCCCGTTTTGGTAAGATCGAGGGCCCCCCTAACTCTCTCGATAACCTGTTCCCCAGTGTGTTTGGGGTCCGTCGAGGAGATAATGAGGGTATGGTTAGGGAGTCGTGGTGGCGGTGTTTTTGCCACTGCCTGGGCGTAGGTGATTGGCCCTTTTGTTGGTCTGTCAGCCGTATTAAGACCCGTGACTCCCTTTTGTATGGAAGCCAACGTCTTCTTTACTTCCGCCATTGCCAGCTCCGTGCCCAGGTTGTGAGCTGTTTGTGAGGGTGGGGGTTGTGCGCTGGTCGTTTCGCGCAGCTCGCGTATTTCTGTGCACATTTGGTCAAGGCGGTGAAAGACACGCTTCAGGTCATCAGATAGCTGTTCTGTCGGCAGTGGTGTAGGGGGGAGTGGAGGGGGTGGTTGAGGGAGGTTGTCTATTTTTAGGGAGATTGCGTCAAGATTGTTTATTATTTGAGATAGGCACAATGTTTCTTGGATAGGAGCTTCTCGGGTAGACCCCTCTCCGCCTGAGGATGTCAGTAATTTTGTGAGCTCGGCCAGCTGGTTTGATAAGTGTCCAATGCCATTGTTAAGACTTTGGACCTTTTTTTCCAGGGAGCTTAATTTATCATCCGTGGATTCGCTGCCGAACTCCTTGGCAGAGAGTTTTGTTTTGATTTCGGCAACGAGGTTGCCAGTCTCCCGGTGAAGCTCCTTCAGCTGGCTGAAGGGTTCCACGGTCTCGTACCCTAGCCAGCTGCGTACAGCTTGCGTCTCTTTTAGGGTTTCCGTGATGCCTGCTCTCGCGAGACTCACTTCCGAGAGGAGGGCCTCCTTGATTTGCTTCACTTCTGCAGAGTGGGCCCTCTCCACTCGCACCAGCTCTTGTGCGTGGCGTGAGCGTTCTTTTTCAAGGTTGAATTTATGTCTCGAGCGTGAGTCCGCCAGAGACAAGACAGTTTCGTACAGCCCCTGCAAGCTGTTGAGGGCTACGGTCTTGTTCTCCCTCTTCATATTTCCGGCCGTCTCTAAAGATTCTTTGCCTCTGAGAAGCATGTCATTTGCAACCTTTGTTGCCACGTCCATTTCCACTCCTGTGCCCCTTTTGGGAGACGTGTAGAGGAGACTCACTCGCCTCCCGATGGATATCTCGGATCCCACCGACGAGGTCTCCATCTCATCTTGGGTGTCGCCACCTGCAGCCAGTGAATCTGGCGTTTTGATGTCGTCCATGTGTAATGCGGATGACTGTGGCGACGATTCCGGTTCCGGTAAAGGTGGTAGGGGCTTCGGAGCTGTTGTTTTAGATGTGGTTGGTGGCAGAGCCGTGGCTGCTCTCACCAGGGCCTTTTCGCGCAAAGTGCGCGTTGGCCTGCTAGGCGCCTCCGCGGCTTGGTTGCGGGAAGTTTTAGAGGTTGGTTCGCTTTTGCTTGACATTTTATTTATTTTTTTTTTATTTATTAATATTAAATTAGTTAAAAAATAGCTTAAAGTTAACTTAAAATTAATTAAAGGTACTTATAAAGTAGATGACGGGGACGCTGGTGTATGCGCGGTGACTGATGGTGACGAGTACACCCAGATACGCGCCGGAGATTTCTCTCCTAGGTGGTGGTGAGTGTCGCTGAAGGTGTGGTTGCTTAGTGAAAAACCGTTGGGGCCAAGTTCTTCCTCTCCTCGTGTTGAGTAAAATAAACCCAAACACGAAGGGTATCGGCCCAGAGGTTTATAAGATAGTGTGAGGGGGGGTGAGGTAAACTTCAAAAGGGAGGGGATATTGAGCTGTTGGAACCACGTGGTTGTTCTTGGTCCAGCAGCTTAGGAGATTGGGGTAAGGGGGGGGATTTTTTTTCGGGGGGGGGGGGTAACTGTTGGGGCCAAAGGACAGGTCTTGAGAAGGCGAGTTGAACGAGCCCTTACACGGGGGTGTTTGTCCAACAGCTTAGGTGTTTAGGATGAGGGGGGGTGGGGTGTGTGTTTTCTCGAGGGGGGGGGAGTTTAACTGTTGGGGCCAAAAGATTGCTCTTGAGAAGGCGACTTCAATGAGCCCTTACACGGGGGTGTTGCTTCAACAGCTTAGGGGTTTGGGATGAGGGGGGGTGGGGTGTGTGTTTTCTCGAGGGGGGGGGGGGGGGTTAACTGTTGGGGCCAAAAGATTGCTCTTGAGAAGGCGAGTTGAATGAGCCCTTACACGAGGGTGTTGCTCCAACAGCTTAGGAGTTTAGGTTGAGGGGGGGTGAGGTTTGTGTTTTCCGGAGGGGGGGGGGAATTTCACGAAGTGAAAGAGTATGGACTCCCGGTTCGAACAAGCCTAACACGGGTAGTAGGTTTCTCAGCTTCTGGTGGTGGAGTGTCAGCGCTGGACTGCAGACTGGTGATGTTAAATAAATAATAAATACCGCAGGCGGCTTCGGGGTCTTCAATTATAGTTTGCGTTTTGCGTCGCTAAGCCAAATAGAGGTTGCCTAACGTTAGCTTGTTTTGTTGTGATGTCGTGGCCGTATTGAGGTCAAATGCCTTCCGTTTGACGTAATATGTAAGTACGACGTTACTAAGTCGAAAAAGGGTTACACGTGCGAAGTTTGGATCTTAATAACTTCCCAACCGTGTACCCGATCGCCAAGATGGTGGTGTCGAAAAATTGGTCACAATTAGGCCTACGTGTTGATATAAAAACCTTTTTGGCGCGACGTAAGCTGTGGGTGTTATAGCCTTCCGAAGTGTGCTCCTTCCCTGGGATGAATCCCGTCCGCTCCAGACACTACAAACACTGGATATTGTTAATAGTTATGTTATGAATGCGATAACTC